>NW_026280671.1:0-25254 GCF_023373465.1 Oncorhynchus keta
ATGGTTACTAGCCTGGCTCATCAGCTACACCACAGGAAGAAAAGAGGGTGATGGTTACTAGCCTGGCTCAGCAGCTACACCACAGGAAGAAAAGAGGGTGATGGTTACTAGCCTGGCTCAGCAGCTACACCACAGGAAGAAAAGAGGGTGATGGTTACTAGCCTGGCTCATCAGCTACACCATAGGAAGAAAAGAGGGTGATGGTTACTAGCCTGGCTCAGCAGCTACACCACAGGAAGAAAAGAGGGTGATGGTTACTAGCCTGGCTCAGCAGCTACACCATAGGAAGAAAAGAGGGTGATGGTTACTAGCCTGGCTCATCAGCTACACCACATGAAGAAAAGAGGGTGATGGTTACTAGCCTGGCTCAGCAGCTACACCATAGGAAGAAAAGAGGGTGATGGTTACTAGCCTGGCTCATCAGCTACACCACAGGAAGAAAGAGGGTGATGGTTACTAGCCTGGCTCAGCAGCTACACCATAGGAAGAAAAGAGGGTGATGGTTACTAGCCTGGCTCAGCAGCTACACCATAGGAAGAAAAGAGGGTGATGGTTACTAGCCTGGCTCAGCAGCTACACCATAGGAAGAAAGAGGGTGCTACACCATCAGGAAGAAAAAGAGGGTGATGGTTACTAGCCTGGCTCAGCAGCTACACCATAGGAAGAAAAGAGGGTGATGGTTACTAGCCTGGCTCAGCAGCTACACCATAGGAAGAAAAGAGGGTGATGGTTACTAGCCTGGCTCAGCAGCTACCATAGGAAGAAAAGAGGGTGATGGTTACTAGCCTGGCTCAGCAGCTACACCATAGGAAGAAAGAGGGTGATGGTTACTAGCCTGGCTCAGCAGCTACACCATAGGAAGAAAGGAAGAGGGTGATGGTTACTAGCCTGGCTCAGCAGCTACACCATAGGAAGAAAAGAGGGTGATGGTTACTAGCCTGGCTCAGCAGCTACACCATAGGAAGAAAAGAGGGTGATGGTTACTAGCCTGGCTCAGCAGCTACACCATAGGAAGAAAAGAGGGTGATGGTTACTAGCCTGGCTCAGCAGCTACACCATAGGAAGAAAAGAGGGTGATGGTTACTAGCCTGGCTCATCAGCTACACCATAGGAAGAAATGAGGGTGATGGTTACTAGCCTGGCTCAGCAGCTACACCATAGGAAGAAAAAGAGGGTGATGGTTACTAGCCTGGCTCATCAGCTACACCATAGGAAGAAAAGAGGGTGATGGTTACTAGCCTGGCTCAGCAGCTACACCATAGGAAGAAAAGAGGGTGATGGTTACTAGCCTGGCTCATAGGAAGAAAGAGGGTGATGGTTACAGCCTGGCTCAGCAGCTACACCATAGGAAGAAAAGAGGGTGATGGTTACTAGCCTGGCTCATCAGCTACACCACAGGAAGAAAAGAGGGTGATGGTTACTAGCCTGGCTCAGCAGCTACACCATAGGAAGAAAGAGGGTGATGGTTACTAGCCTGGCTCAGCAGCTACACCACAGGAAAAAAGAGGGTGATGTTACTAGCCTGGCTCATCAGCTACACCACAGGAAGAAAAGGGTGATGGTTACTAGCCTGGCTCAAGCTACACCATAAAGAGGGTGATGGTTACTAGCCTGGCTCAGCTACACCACAGGAAGAAAAAGGGTGAGTTACTAGCCTGGCTCATCAGCTACACCAAGGAAAAGAGGGTGATGGTTACTAGCCTGGCTCAGCAGCTACACCATAGGAAGAAAAGAGGGTGATGGTTACTAGCCTGGCTCAGCAGCTACACCATAGGAAGAAAAGAGGGTGATGGTTACTAGCCTGGCTCAGCAGCTACACCACAGGAAGAAAAGAGGGTGATGGTTACTAGCCTGGCTCAGCAGCTACACCATAGGAAGAAAAGAGGGTGATGGTTACTAGCCTGGCTCATCAGCTACACCATAGGAAGAAAAGAGGGTGATGGTTACTAGCCTGGCTCAGCAGCTACACCATAGGAAGAAAAGAGGGTGATGGTTACTAGCCTGGCTCAGCAGCTACACCATAGGAAGAAAAGAGGGTGATGGTTACTAGCCTGGCTCAGCAGCTACACCATAGGAAGAAAAGAGGGTGATGGTTACTAGCCTGGCTCATCAGCTACACCACATGAAGAAAAGAGGGTGATGGTTACTAGCCTGGCTCAGCAGCTACACCATAGGAAGAAAAGAGGGTGATGGTTACTAGCCTGGCTCAGCAGCTACACCATAGGAAGAAAAGAGGGTGATGGTTACTAGCCTGGCTCATCAGCTACACCACAGGAAGAAAAGAGGGTGATGGTTACTAGCCTGGCTCAGCAGCTACACCATAGGAAGAAAAGAGGGTGATGGTTACTAGCCTGGCTCAGCAGCTACACCACAGGAAGAAAAGAGGGTGATGGTTACTAGCCTGGCTCATCAGCTACACCACAGGAAGAAAAGAGGGTGATGGTTACTAGCCTGGCTCAGCAGCTACACCATAGGAAGAAAAGAGGGTGATGGTTACTAGCCTGGCTCAGCAGCTACACCATAGGAAGAAAAGAGGGTGATGGTTACTAGCCTGGCTCAGCAGCTACACCATAGGAAGAAAAGAGGGTGATGGTTACTAGCCTGGCTCAGCAGCTACACCACAGGAAGAAAAGAGGGTGATGGTTACTAGCCTGGCTCAGCAGCTACACCATAGGAAGAAAAGATGAAATCTCGCGTCTTGTGACGGCCGGCCGCCCAACAACCTGCCCGCTCGACCCTATCCCCTCCTCTCTTCTCCAGACCATTTCCGGAGACCTTCTCCCTTACCTCACCTCGCTCATCAACTCATCCCTGACCGCTGGCTACGTCCCTTCCGTCTTCAAGAGAGCGAGAGTTGCACCCCTTCTGAAAAAACCTACACTCGATCCCTCCGATGTCAACAACTACAGACCAGTATCCCTTCTTTCTTTTCTCTCCAAAACTCTTGAACGTGCCGTCCTTGGCCAGCTCTCCCACTATCTCTCTCAGAATGACCTTCTTGATCCAAATCAGTCAGGTTTCAAGACTAGTCATTCAACTGAGACTGCTCTTCTCTGTATCACGGAGGCGCTCCGCACCGCTAAAGCTAACTCTCTCCTCTGCTCTCATCCTTCTAGACCTATCGGCTGCCTTCGATACTGTGAACCATCAGATCCTCCTCTCCACCCTCTCCGAGTTGGGCATCTCCGGCGCGGCTCACGCTTGGATTGCGTCCTACCTGACAGGTCGCTCCTACCAGGTGGCGTGGCGAGAATCTGTCTCCTCACCACGCGCTCTCACCACTGGTGTCCCCAGGGCTCTGTTCTAGGCCCTCTCCTATTCTCGCTATACACCAAGTCACTTGGCTCTGTCATAACCTCACATGGTCTCTCCTATCATTGCTATGCAGACGACACACAATTAATCTTCTCCTTTCCTCCTTCTGATGACCAGGTGGTGAATCGCATCTCTGCATGTCTGGCAGACATATCAGTGTGGATGACGGATCACCACCTCAAGCTGAACCTCGGCAAGACGGAGCTGCTCTTCCTCCCGGGGAAGGACTGCCCGTTCCATGATCTCGCCATCACGGTTGACAACTCCATTGTGTCCTCCTCCCAGAGCGCTAAGAACCTTGGCGTGATCCTGGACAACACCCTGTCGTTCTCAACTAACATCAAGGCGGTGGCCCGTTCCTGTAGGTTCATGCTCTACAACATCCGCAGAGTACGACCCTGCCTCACACAGGAAGCGGCGCAGGTCCTAATCCAGGCACTTGTCATCTCCCGTCTGGATTACTGCAACTCGCTGTTGGCTGGGCTCCTGCCTGTGCCATTAAACCCCTACAACTCATCCAGAACGCCGCAGCCCGTCTGGTGTTCAACCTTCCCAAGTTCTCTCACGTCACCCCGCTCCTCCGCTCTCTCCACTGGCTTCCAGTTGAAGCTCGCATCCGCTACAAGACCGTGGTGCTTGCCTACGGAGCTGTGAGGGAACGGCACCTCAGTACCTCCAGGCTCTGATCAGGCCCTACACCCAAACAAGGGCACTGCGTTCATCCACCTCTGGCCTGCTCGCCTCCCTACCACTGAGGAAGTACAGTTCCCGCTCAGCCCAGTCAAAACTGTTCGCTGCTCTGGCTCCCCAATGGTGGAACACACTCCCTCACGACGCCAGGACAGCGGAGTCAATCACCACCTTCCGGAGACACCTGAAACCCCACCTCTTTAAGGAATACCTAGGATAGGATAAAGTAATCCTTCTCACCCCCCTTAAAAGATTTAGATGCACTATTGTAAAGTGGCTGTTCCACTGGATGTCATAAGGTGAATGCACCAATTTGTAAGTCGCTCTGGATAAGAGCGTCTGCTAAATGACTTAAATGTAAATGTAATGTAAATGTAAAAGAGGGTGATGGTTACTAGCCTGGCTCAGCAGCTACACCACAGGAAGAAAAGAGGGTGATGGTTACTAGCCTGGCTCAGCAGCTACACCACAGGAAGAAAAGAGGGTGATGGTTACTAGCCTGGCTCAGCAGCTACACCACAGGAAGAAAAGAGGGTGATGGTTACTAGCCTGGCTCAGCAGCTACACCACAGGAAGAAAAGAGGGTGATGGTTACTAGCCTGGCTCAGCAGCTACACCACAGGAAGAAAAGAGGGTGATGGTTACTAGCCTGGCTCAGCAGCTACACCACAGGAAGAAAAGAGGGTGATGGTTACTAGCCTGGCTCAGCAGCTACACCACAGGAAGAAAAGAGGGTGATGGTTACTAGCCTGGCTCAGCAGCTACACCACAGGAAGAAAAGAGGGTGATGGTTACTAGCCTGGCTCAGCAGCTACACCATAGGAAGAAAAGAGGGTGATGGTTACTAGCCTGGCTCAGCAGCTACACCACAGGAAGAAAAGAGGGTGATGGTTACTAGCCTGGCTCAGCAGCTACACCACAGGAAGAAGGGGGGGGCAATTTCAGAATGTGGGGGGTCATGTCACCCTGCCCCCAGTGAAAGTTGCGTGTCTGATTGTATGTATATTTTAGTTGTCACTGTAGTAGACTAAGCATAAGTGATTAGGAAAAACATCAAGACTGTTTCAAGGACAGCTTATTTCCATCTATGTAACATCGCACAAAATCTGAAACTGTCTGTCCAAAAATGATGCAGAAAAATGTATCCATGCTTTTGTCACTTCTAGATTAGACTACTGCAATGCTCTACTTTCCGGCTACCCGGATAAAGCACTAAATAAACTTCAGGTAGTGCTAAACATGGCTGCTAGAATCTTGACTAGAACCAAAAAATGTAATCATATTACTCCAGTGCTAGCCTCTACACTGGCTTCCTGCTAAGGCAAGGGCTGATTTCAAGGTTTTACTGCTAACCTACAAAGTATTACATGGGCTTGCTCTTATCCATCTTTCCGAATTCGTCCTGCCGTACATACCTACATGTACGCTCCGGTCACAAGACTCAGGCCTCCTTAGTGTCCCAAGAATTTCTAAGCAAACAGCTGGATGCAGGGCTTTCTCCAAAAGAGTTCAATTTTTATGGAATGGTCGGCCTACCCATGTGAGAGACACAGACTCGGTCTCAACCTTTAAGTCTTTATTGAAGACTCATCTCTTCAGTAGGTCATATGATTGAGTGTAGTCTGGCCCAGGGGTGTGAAGGTGAACAGAAAGGCGCTGGAGCAACGAATCGCCCTTGCTGTCTCTGCCTGGCCAGTTCCCCTTTCCACTGGGATTCTCTGCCTCTAACCCTATCACAGGGGCTGGGTCACTGGCTTACTGGTGTTCTTCCATGCCTTCGCTAGGAGGGGTGCGTCACTTGAGTGGGTTGAGTCACTGATGTGATCTTCCTGTCCGGGTTGGCGCCCCCCTCCGATTCGCGCTGTGGGGGAGATCTTCGTGGGCTATTCAAGGCCTTGTCTCAGAGTAGTAGGATGGTGGCGGAAGATAGCCATGTAGTGGTGTGGGGGCTGTGCTTTGGTAAAGTGGGTGGGGTTAAATCCTGCCTGTTTGGCCCTGTCTGGGGGTATCGTCGGATGGGGGTCACAGTGTCTCCCGACCCCTCCTATCTCAGACTCCAATATTTATGCTGGAGTATTTTATTTTTATGGAGTATTTCTTCTGTCTTATGTCTTCTGTCTTATCCAGTGTGAATTTAAGTTCTCTCTGTCCTAAGACCATATCTCAGGTCTCTGCCCTAAGACCTCTGCCCTAAGACCTCTGCCCTAAGACCTCTGCCCTAAGACCAGGCCTCAGGTCTCTCGCTCTCTCATTTACTTCCGAGGTGCTTGACCTGTTGCACCCGATTATTATTATTTTACCCTGCTGGTCAACTATAAAACATTTCAACATCTCAGCCATGTACTGTTATAATCTCCACCTAGCACAGCCAGAAGAGGACAGGCCACCCCTCATAGCCTGGTTCCTCTCTAGGTTTCTACCTAGGTTCCTGCCTTTCTAGAGAGTGTTTTTCTAGCCACCGTGCATCTACATTACTTGATGTTTGGGGTTTTAGGCTGGGTTTCTATACAGCACTTTGTGACATCGGCTGATGTAAAAAGGGCTTTATAAATACATTTGATTGAATGATTAGATGATGTTGAAATGGTGCTTGAATAGTGGAGGCAGCGCCTGTTTTCTTTGCGTTAACAATAATTCAATAGTTGTTGAGTCGTCTGAAAGCGTCCGGAACATTCACTTGCTTGACCATTCTGTAGGTCATGTAACTGTTAGTTACATGGAACATATTTGGTTAACTTCACCGGAAAGACGTTACACTCCGGTTTTATGATTACACAAAAAGGTGTGGTTGAATTTATTCTGCCACGGTCTTCTTGTCACGGCTGTTTCAAGGCATATGAACGAACAGGTTAGAGCAAACAATAAAATATCCCAAGTTTTTAATTACCGTCACTGTTTATTTTGTCCAGCTGTTCAAATGGAAATGGAAGATCAAAGATGACGAAAAATAGGCCTAGACATGTTATACACCACAGTAAGCATACTGTAAAATAAAACTTACCCGATCCATCGTTGAAGCTATTTTTTCTTCATCATTTCTTCTTCAAAAAAAGTGACAGTAAATCTGTAGCTAGACTCCACTACAGTTACTTTCGTTGTTACAGCGTTCAGATAAAGAACAGCTATACCAGAGCCATCAAACGTCCTTTTAAATATCAAAACTAGATTTAATTTGTGACAATAAAATGTTTGATGTAGGCTAACCTAACTTCAGAAAGATCATGGATAAGATCTTACCTGATCTATTAAAGTCAGGAAAACGTTCAACACCCTATTCACCAAGAATCCTGCTGTCTGTTATCGTCTAACCCTATACGAGTCTGTTGGAACAACGTCCTCTTCGAGAGTCCAGATAGTTGTAATTCTCTAAGGCCCAGTAATGGACGCCTATGAAATACCAGACTGATTACCGCTGCGCTGTCCGTGCAGCGAACCAGTAAAACCCAAAGTATGTTCAATCCGACGTCTGCAGTTGTCATGCAGCACTTAACAGCAATGCAATCTCCGCAGTTGTCAATGTACTTATACTTCCGTTTCACCGAGCAGCCTCGAAGCAGTTGAGAAGGAAGTGGTCTTCTTCTTCTTTGGTATTATGGCGGTCCGCCATAAACAATTGTTATAGGTTCATACCTCCAGCAAGTGTATTGGCTGTGTATCAGGCTACTATTCTGTAGTATTAATTCATTGCACTTTGTGAAAAACCAACTAACCCTACACCCATTTAAACGTCATTATTCCACTACGTTGGCCCTCTGATTCAACACCAGGCCAGACACATTATAACTCTGCAGTAAAATATTGTACACCCAAGTAGTTCTCTACAGCTGCCACCACAACATCTATCCACTGTGTTTTACATTCTACACCTGCGGTACAGTTGACAACCATGGCTATGAACGCCCAAAAATTATTGTTGGTGTTGTTTTTTCTTTTTTTGTGTGTCGCACTGCATACTGTTCCTTGCTCTTTTAACGGATTAATTAAGCATGGCTTTGACAACGATGAATTGTACAAACATTGTAGAATACTCATCACTGCTGGAAGGAAGTAGTCAAGAGACGACGTTTGTGTTTATACAGGAAGTACCGCCCCCAATTACCGTCAACCAATCATGTCAATGTTGAGCTAAACAGAGCTTCAGATCTCGCCAGTTTGTAGAATTATAACAATGAAATTAGTTACATTTGGCTCGTTCAGCCATCCTAATGGGAAAAATAGGGTCAGCACAGGCTAAGGAGATCTTATACGTTTGTTCTATGAGATAATAGCAGTCAGTTAATCAAATCAAATCAAATCAAATTTATTTATATAGCCCTTCGTACATCAGCTGATATCTCAAAGTGCTGTACAGAAACCCAGCCTAAAACCCCAAACAGCAAACAATGCAGGTGTAAAAGCACGGTGGCTAGGAAAAACTCCCTAGAAAGGCCAAAACCTAGGAAGAAACCTAGAGAGGAACCGGGCTATGTGGGGTGGCCAGTCCTCTTCTGGCTGTGCCGGGTAGAGATTATAACAGAACATGACCAAGATGTTCAAATGTTCATAAATGACCAGCATGGTCAAATAATAATAAGGCAGAACAGTTGAAACTGGAGCAGCAGCACAGTCAGGTGGACTGGGGACAGCAAGGAGCCTTCATGTCAGGTAGTCCTGGGGCACGGTCCTAGGGCTCAGGTCAGTTGAAACTGGAGCAGGAGCATGGCCAGGTGGACTGGGGACAGCAAGGAGTCCTCATGTCAGGTAGTCCTGGGACATGGTCCTAGGGCTCAGGTCCTCCGAGAGAAGAAAGAAAGAGAGAAGGAGAGAATTAGAGAACGCACACTTAGATTCACACAGGACACCGAATAGGACAGGAGAAGTACTCCAGATATAACAAACTGACCCTAGCCCCCGACACATAAACTACTGCAGCATAAATACTGGAGGCTGAGACAGGAGGGGTCAGAGACACTGTGGCCCCATCCGAGACACCGGACAGGGCCAAACAGGAAGGATATAACCCCACCCACTTTGCCAAAGCACATCCCCCACACCACTAGAGGGATATCTTCAACCACCAACTTACCATCCTGAGACAAGGCCGAGTATAGCCCACAACAGTGGTATCAGGAGAGAGTAACAGAGTCCCATTAATATCATCCTGATCATTCTGGTAATGATGCTTGAAACTCATTCTAGTTTCTTCAGTCTGATGTAATCACCCGTGGAATTACTAGATCATCTTTTCACGCTGGTTTGACACTTTCATTTTCAGATTTGTCCTAAAAATGACATCTTGATTTTTAGTAAAGCAACAGGTGTGCCTGGGCCTGACATGTCTTCATTGAACAGCTGGGAAGACAATGTAATTCCTACAAGATGTTACAGGGATGTTGTCACGTGTGCTCCCTCTCCGACCTCTAGGTCATCAGACTTCTCGTTATGGAGCACACCTGTCACCATCGTCACGCGCACCTGCACGTCTTCAGACTCACCTGGACTCCATCACTTCCCTGATGACCTTCCCTTTATATGTCACTCCCTTCCCCAGGCGCCATTGTTTCTGTTCCTGGGTCATGTCTGTGTGTTGTTTCATTTATTCATTAACACACTCACTCCCTGAACTTGCTTCCCGACTCTCAGCGCACATCGTTACAGATGAACTGGGTGTGAACCAGGCACACACAGAAAGCTACCATTGCTGCTGTGATAGAACACATGTTCAACTCCAGGGACATGGCCCTTCAGAAAACCCCTATGAGACATTTTCAACCCGAGGTGAGCCCCACCGAGCACCCTGGATCATTGACTATAAGGCCTGCAGATTCATTCAGATTATTTGTTGATCAAAGTATGTGTATGAATGTACATGTGTGTACATTTCAAGAATTCCAATATTTTACTTTTGTATTTGTGAGTATTGTTGTATTTTGTTAGATATTACTGCACTGTTGGAGCTGGGAACACAAGCATTTCTACACCCGCAATAACATCTGCTAAACGTGTGTATGTGACAAATACAAGAGTGTGTGTTTGTGTGTGAGTACAGGTGCATAGGTTTGTAATTGGTGGAGGGTGATATGTGCATTAACATTAGTGAGGTAACACATAAAACATTGGTTTAGGTGTTATTACATGATCGGTTGAAATTATTACATTACTCATTAAAAAAAGTTGTTACTCACATAATGTAACTTATTACTTTAAATTGAGTAATTTATTACTACAATTCAACATGTTACCATATTAACCAACAAGACATTACATTTACCAGTTTTATTACATAAATCTATTGTTACAAGAGACAGTATGCATAGTTATTACCTGGACCTCATGGATATTATTATCCAATGTATTATTGATCATTTTAAAGGAGCATTTTAATCAATCACAGGTTCAGACAGATCAGAGCTGCATATTATGCTGCACAGAGGTTACCATGGTGATCAGACTAAAGCAACTGTCTAAGAATGGGAGATGGATATGACTGTTCACTAGATGTTTTCTACTGATCCTTTATTAAGGGATCTGGAACTGGTGTTGGATAGATGGGAGATGAAATAAGCCATGTTTGTGCTTTTTGGTGTTGTCTCATTGGTCCTAAATTAACAAAGCTCTTCCCACATATATCCAACAGTCCTCCAGTGTGGTGTCTCTCCAGTGTGGTGTCTATTCAGGATGGAAGCTACAGCATAACTCTTCCCACACTTATCACAGCTATAAGGCTTCTCCTGTGTGTGTGTGTTAGCTTGTGTTTTGTCAGGTGGCCTGACTGAATGAAGCTCTTCCCACACTGATCACAGCTATAAGGCTTCACTCCAGTGTATAAGCAATGCTTTCCCACAATCAAGGCAGGGGTAAGGCCTCTCCCCTGTATGAATTCTCAGATGCAATTTTAAGGTTTGAGAAGTAGGGAAACTCTTCCCACACTCTGAGCATCTGAATCCTGTACGGATTCTTTGTTGTACTTTAAGACTTCCTGGACACTTCCCACACTGAGAGCAGCAGTACGGTTTCTTTCGGTGTGAATCCGCTGGTGAATAATGAAGCCACTTCGGCTTGTGAAATTCTTCCCACAGTCAGAGCAGCAGTGGTGAGGTTTCTTCCCTGTACGTCTCTGCTGGTGTTTATTGAGATGTACTGATCTGGAGAGACTCTTCTCTGTCACGTCAGCAACGTGATAAGCCCCTCCCACTGAGAGTGCGACGGTTAGGAGAGTCCCCTGTGAAACAAAGACATTGAATAGACCGGTTTTTGCAAATGTGGGTCCATAAACAAATACGATAACACGTTTTTTTAACTGTTTTGTTATTTAGCAGAAGCTCTTATTCAGAGCTACTTACAGGAGCAATTAGGGTTTAGTACCTTCCTCAAGGTCACAGACAGATTTTTCACCTAGTCGGCTCAAAGATTCGAACCAGAAACCTTTCGATTAGTGGCCCAACGCTCTTAACCACTAGACTACCTGCCACCCTTATCAATATACACTCAGTGGCCAGTTTATTAGGTAAACAGATGGTTTAACAGATGGTAGAACAAGGAGAAGATCCGTAACGAGGAGCTCGACCCACTCTTTCATGATACGGGCTGAATGTCCCCTTCAACATGTGAAAGATGGTAACACCTGCAAAATCATGACTTGTTCGAATAACCAGTGACGCAAAACCTAAACACCAGAAACACTACTGCTAGTTATCCCACTTGGAGAATGTTGAGAAAAATGTCAGTCTTATAGTTTCAGTATCCTTATACAGTACATACATAGAAGAAACCATCAGATATAGGGGTATTGTGGCATGTAGCAGAAGACTACAGTAAAAAGGTATTGTTGTAACCTGGTGCAATTTCTGCCCCATGCAACATTGCTCAAGATTCACTTGTCAATGTAACTTGTTACTGTAACAGCATCCTCATCTAAAATCATCATTTTACAGTGTTACAGTGTTTTCAATCTCAAGGCCATCAGACTGCTAAGCAGCAATCACTAACTCCGAGAGGCTGCTGCCTACAATGAGACCCAATCACTTTAAATAATGCCACTTTAATAAATGTTTACATATCTTACATTACTCCTATCACATGTGTATACTGTATTTTATACCATCTATTGCACCTTACCTATGCCGCTCGGCCATTGCTCATCTATATATTTATATGTACATATTCTCATTCACCCCTTTTGTGTCTATTAAATTGTGTCTATTAGGTAGTTGTTGGGGAATTGTTAGATTACTTGTTAGATGTTACTGCACTGTCGGAACTAGAAGCACAAGCATTTCTCTACACTCGCATTAACATCTGCCAACTATGTGTATGTGACCAATAACATTTGATTTGATTTTTAGTGGAGAGAGGAAGAGAGGAAAGTGGAGAGAGGAAGAGAGGAAAGTGGAGAGGAAGAGAGGAAAGTGGAGAGTGGAAAGTGGAGAGAGGAAAGTGGAGAGAGGAAGAGAGGAAAGTGGAGAGAGGAAGAGAGGAAGAGAGGAAAGTGGAGAGTGGAAAGTGGAGAGAGGAAAGTGGAGAGAGGAAGAGAGGAAAGTGAAGAGAGGAAAGTGAAGAGAGGAAAGTGGAGAGAGGAAGAGAGGAAAGTGGAGAGAGGAAGAGAGGAAAGTGGAGAGAGGAAGAGAGGAAAGTGGAGAGAGGAAGAGAGGAAGAGAGGAAAGTGGAGAGGAAGAGAGGAAAGTGGAGAGTGGAAAGTGGAGAGAGGAAGAGAGGAAGGTGGAGAGAGGAAGGTGGAGAGAGATGAAAACAACACACTGGAGACAATCAATTATTTTAACTACAAAAACAGATTAACGTTAATAAATGGGATTATAGATATACAGATGGTAGCAAGCAAGGTTAGCTAATGTGGAATCGGAGGGAGTAACTAGAAGTTGTCTAGTGATAATTGTTTGTGTTTCTGTTGGGCAGAAAGGTGTTCCTATGTGGCAGCAGTGTGTAGTAGGGAGGGTCCAAGGTGTTCCTATGTGGCAGCTGTGTGTAGTAGGGAGGGTCCAAGGTGTTCCTATGTGGCAGCTGTGTGTAGTAGGGAGGGTCCAAGGTGTTCCTATGTGGCAGCAGTGTGTAGTAGGGAGGGTCCAAGGTGTTCCTATGTGGCAGCTGTGTGTAGTGAGGGAGGTCCAAGGTGTTCCTATGTGGCAGCAGTGTGTAGTAGGGAGGGTCCAAGGTGTTCCTATGTGGCAGCAGTGTGTAGGAGGGAGGGTCCAAGGTGTGAGAAGTGTGCAGAAGGGCATGAGACAAAGGAATGTGTAGCATTGGGGAAAGTAGTGGAATGTGTTAATTGTAGAGGTGCCCATGGAGCTGGGGATCAGAAATGTCCCGTGCGAGAGAGGCAGGTTGAGGTGTCCAGGGTTAGAGTAGAGCAGAAGTTGTCATATGCTGAGGCAGTGAAGAAAGTAGAGGAAGATGGGTTAAGGGGGAGGAGTGGTGAGAGTAGAGATATACCAGTACAGAGGGATAGGCCAAAAAGTGAACTACTCTACTCTACAGTAGTGGGTGTTTTCAATCACGTAACATGTGACACACACATTTAATTGCACCACCAACCAACCCTACCATTATTTCAGAATATATATATATTGACATCTCAAAACATCTATTAACTCTTCTGCAGTAAAATCTTGTACACCCAGGTACTTTTCAGCAGCTGCCCCCAACACTCATTAAAAACACACAACCCCATGTCAGTTCATGCTGCAGGAGCTCTGATAGGTTGGAGGACATCCTCCAGAAGTTGTCATAATTACTGTGTAAGTCTATGGAAGGGGTGAGACCCATGAGCCTCCTAGGTTTTGTATTGAAGTCATTGTACCCAGACGAGGATGGAAGCTAGCTGTCCTCCAGCTACACCATGGTGTTACCCTACAGAGTGCTGATGAGGCTACTGTAGACCTTCATTGCAAAATAGTATGTTTTAATAAATTACTTGGTAACATGATTATATTTACAATAGTTTTTATCTAAAAATGATAACTTAAAATGTTATAAAAAATTGTTTTCTGAAAAGTCACTGAGGATGGTGCTTCTCTTCCTCCCCTAACCCCCCCCCAGACACCAGTCAGTCACCCACATAATCCCCTCCTTACTAATACCTAACGAGCTTGCAAAATTACAAATCACATAGCCAGATAACAGCTGGCAAATTACATTGATATGCTTTGGAATGTCTAGCCAGCGTATCAGGAAAGCTAGCTAGATTTTGGTTTAGATATACAAATGTAGTTTGTTAGCTACCTCAGATTGTCCTCTTTTCTGCTGTGCTGATGTTAGCTGACTGGATGCCTTCATCTTTGAGATGAAAGAGAGGAAAAAAATAATTTGATAGAATAGAATCACTTTTCAATGTTCAACGACATGGCAACCCCAAGAGTTGAGAATTCAGTTCTGTTTCAAAATCCTCTGGTTGAAAGTGATGGCTACAAACAGACATTTTTCTCACATCAACTGGATACACATTCACAGGGCGGTACTCCAAGTCCTGAAATCGCTATGAATTCTGGATTTTGTGATTTGCTTACAACCAAAAAAATGTAGCTGGCCAGTTCATATTTGCATGTAGTGAGGAATTAACATTTTTATGACTTGATATATTAATAACATATTAATGGACATACACTGAGATGACAAAACATCATGATCACCTGCTCTTTCCATGACATAGACTGAACAGGGGAATCCAAGTGAAAGTTGTGATCACTTATGGATGTCACTTGTTAAAGCCACTTCAAATCAATGTAGATGAAGGGGAGGAGACACGTTAAAAAGGGATTTTTAAGCCTAGAGACAATTGAGATTAAGGCAGTTTATACAATTAAAAAAAGAATTACAATATATTAGCACTGTGTGCCATCAGGCCCCTACTCCACCACTGCCTCATATCTACAGTACCAAATCCAAATCGTGTGTGTATGTTATCGTGTGTGTGTCTGTGTTTGTGTTGCTTTATCTGCTTTTTAAATCTAATTTTACTGCATGTTATTGATGTGGAATAGAGTTCTATGTGTGTGTATGTGTCTGTGGTAGAGTTTGTGTTGCTTTAATCTGCTTCTTAAATCTAATTTTACTGCATCAGTTATTTGATGTGGAATAGAGTTCTATGTAGTCATGGCTCTATGTAGTACTGTGGAATAGAGTTCTATGTAGTCATGGCTCTATGTAGTACTGTGGAATAGAGTTCTATGTAGTCATGGCTCTATGTAGTACTGTGGAATAGAGTTCTATGTAGTCATGGCTCTATGTAGTACTGTGGAATAGAGTTCTATGTAGTCATGGCTATATGTAGTACTGTGGAATAGAGTTCTATGTAGTCATGGCTCTATGTAGTACTGTGGAATAGAGTTCTATGTAGTCATGACTCATGTAGTACAGTGCGCTTCCCATAGTCTGTTCTGGACTTGCGGACTGTGAAGAGACCTCCTGTGGCATGTCTTGTAAGGTATGCATGGGTGTCCGAGCTGTGTGCCAGTAGTTCAAACAGACAGCTCGGTGCATTCAACATGTTAATACCTCTCATAAATACAAGTAGTGAGGAAGTCAATCTCTCCTCCACTTTGAGCAAGGAGAGATTGATATGCATATTATTAATATCATCTCTCTGTGTACATCTAAGGGTCAGCCGTGCTGCCCTGTTCTTGCAATTTTCCTAAGTCCTTTTTAGTGGCATCTCATCACACGACTGAACAATAGTCAAGGTGCGACAAAACTAGGGCCTGTAGGACCTGCCTTGTTCATTATGTTAAGAAAGCAGAGCAAGAAAGAGATGGATATGACTGTTCACTAGATGTTTTCTATTGATCCTTTATTTATGGATCTGGAACCGGTGACAGATAGGAGGGAGAGGAAATACGGCACATTTCTGCTTTCTGGTGTTTTTTCATTGGCCCTAAATGAGCAAAGCTCTTCCCACAAAAACATACATAGGGTTTCTCTCCAGTGTGTGTTCGCTTGTGTGAATTTAGGCTCCCTGATTGAACTCTTTATGCTCACAGCTATAAGGAGTGTGTGTTCGCTGTAAGTTAGTTTTTCTACAGCAAAGCTCTTTCCACACTGATCACAGCTATAAGGCTTCTCTCCAGCTGTGTCTATTCAGGGTTTCTCTTTCCACACTGATCACAGCTATAAGGTGTTCCAGTGTGTGTTCGCTGGTGTATAATTAGTTTTTCTGATACAGCAAAGCTCTTCCCACACTGATCACAGCTATAAGGCTTCTCTCCAGTGTGTGTTCGCTGATGTGCAGTCAGGGTGGAAGCTAGAGCAAAGCTCTTCCCACATAGACAAACATAAGTTCTCTCTCCAGTGTGTGTTGCCTGGTGTCTAATCAGGGAGGAAACTACAGAAAAGCTCTTCCCACACTGATCACAGCTATAAGGCTTAACTCCTGTGTGTGTTACCTGGTGTCTATTCAGGGTGGAAGATACAGCAAAGCGCTTTCCACACTGATCACAGCTGTAAGGCTTTACTCCAGTGTGTGTTAGCTTGTGTGTGGTCAGGTGGACTGCCTGATTGAAGCTCTTCCCACACTGATCACAGCTGTAAGGCTTCACTCCAGTGTGTGTTAGCTTGTGTGTCGTCAGGTTGCATGACTGGTTGAAGCTCTTTCCACAATCAAGGCAGGGGTAAGGCCGCTCCCCTGTATGAATTCGCAAATGATATTTGAAGGCGTTAGAAGCAGTAAAACACTTCCCACATTCTGGGCAGCTGTAAGGCTTCTCTCCAGTATGGATTCTTTGGTGTACTTTAAGACCTCCTGCACAGGTGAAACTCTTCCCACACTGGAGCAGCAGTACGGTTTCTCTCGGGTGTGAAGCCTTTGGTGCATACTTGAAGCCACTCCTGCACAGGTGAAACTCTTCCCACAGTCAGAGCAGCAGTACGGTTTCTCTCGGGTGTGAAGCCGCTGGTGCATAATGAAGCCACTCCTGCTAGTGAAACTCTTCCCACAGTCAGAGCAGCAGTGGTGAGGTTTCTTCGCTCTACATCTCTGCTGGTGTTTCTTGAGGTGTTCTGATCTGGAGAGACTGTCTCTGTCTCCTCAGCAACATGTTGTTGAGGCTCCCCAGATGATAAGCTCCTCCCACTGAGAGAACGACGGTGAGGGGTGTCACCTGTGAAACAAAGACACTGAATAATAGGTTTTGGAAATATGGGTCCATAAACACTTTCTTTTTGTTAATTTAGCAGACGCTTTTCTCTAGAGCGACTGACAGGAGCATTTAGGGTTTTGTACCTTTCTCAAGGGCACACAGACAGATTTTTTACCTAGTTGGCTCAGAGATTTGAACAAGCAACTTTTCGATTAGTTGCCCAACGCTTTTAACTACTAGACTACCTGCTATCATTATCATCAATATACACTCATTGGCCAGTTTATTAGGTAACAACCCCCTCCATTCACAAAACTGGATCGATAATTTACTGGCCACTGAGTGTTTAATGTTCATTAATGAATTAACAGAAGATGCAGAATCAGATTGTAGTCTAATCCACCCCCCCTATTGTTCATACTTGATGAAATCAAATCTCCCTCCTCATGTCCTTCTCTCACAGTTCCACTCTGCCCTGGTGTTTTCCTGCAGTCGACCAGCCACACAGACACCCTCTTCAGATCCAGCAGTAAGGCGCTACCAGGAGAGTTGTGACCAGGGGACTCCGGCAGGGTGGAGGGGGACGGGCTAGCTCTGTCCTGGTGACCACAGGAAGTATTGTACATAGAATATCATTAGACCAAACACTTGATTACTTTAGTCTGGATCTCTGATTGATTGGTGCATACTTCTAATATCACATTTCTCCTGAAGTGTGTCACTGATCACCACTTTCCACAACATTTTCAATCACTTTGGCACATTTTTCATGTGGAAGTGGTATATATATATTTTTTTTTACAAATATCAAAACTGATAACACTTGTCATGCCTCCTGTCTTATGTTCAGAACCTTTGATTGAGCATTCAGTGGACTTCAACACATCTTTCACCAGAGTTAATCTTGGTTAACCCAGAACTAACGTCTCACGTAATTGGTCAGCCGCTCGATTTAGTTCTGGGTTCATACGTGTTAGTTGGTGAGCTTAAGAGATGATGGAACGAGGAGGACGCCAACACCTGCCAAATCGTGATTTGTCAAAATAACCAGAGGAAAACCAAAACACCTGACCTACTGCTGCTCATTATGATGTAGTATTTAACCTTTATTTAATTAGGTAAGTCAGTTAAGAACACATTTTTATTTCAATGACGGCCTAGTCCAGGGGCAGAACAACAGATTTTTACCTTGTCAGCTCAGGGAATAGATCTTGCAACCTTTGGGTTACTAGTCCAACACTCTATCCACTAGGCGACCTGTCACCCTCCCTAGTATTTAGAGCCAATTCCATCAATTATTTGGTTTTACCTTCCACCCTGAATTAAATTAATGTAAATGTATACAGTTATCCCCATGTACAATAGAGCCACGTCTCTCTGGTGCCTTTAACAGCCTTAAGTGATCATTTTATTTACTAAGGGAAAAAAGCTATCCGAACTCTCATGGCCCTGTGACAAAGTAATTTCCCCCATTTGTTAAATCATGAATTAACTGTGGTTAATCACATTTTTTGGAAAGCTGAGTTAAATTTCACGAGCCACACCCAGGCCTGATTACTGCCAGACCTGTTGAATCAATAAATCACTTCAATAGAACCTGTCTGACAAAGTGAAGTAGGCCAAAAGATCTCAAAAAGCAAGACACCATGTCGCGATCCAAAGAAATTCAGGAACAGATGAGAAACAAAGTCATTGACATCTATCAGTCTGGAAAGGGTTACAAAGCCATTTCTAAAGCTGTGGGACTCCAGCGAACCACGGTGAGGGACATTATTCACACATGGAGAATTTGGAACAGTGGTGTACCTTCCCAGGAGTGGCCAGCCTATGAAAATTACCCCAAGAGCGCAGCGACGACTCATCCAAGAGGTCACAAAAGGACCCACAACAACATCTAAAAGAACTACAGGCCTCACTTGCCTCAGTTAAGGTCAGTGTTCATGACTCAACCATAAGAAAGAGACTGGGCAGAAATAGCATCCATGGCAGTGTAATGACGTTGCCCTTTGGACACAGCTCTGCACCATTCCCCTACCAGCACCATCCCCCTGCCAGCACCATCCCCCTGCCAGCACCATCCCCCTACCAGCACCATCCCCCTGCCAGCACCATCCCCCTACCAGCACCATCCCCTGCCAGCACCATCCCCTGCCAGCACCATCCCCCTACCAGCACCATGCCAGCACCATCCCCCTACCAGCACCATCCCCCTGCCAGCACCATCCCCCTGCCAGCACCATCCCCCTGCCAGCACCACCCCCCCTCTCTCTGTCTCCTACAACTAGGCTGCTGTGGTCAGAGAGGTCAAATTCCTGGAGGAGATTATCTCCTCATGGCCACAGTATAGAGAGAGAGAGTGACTTTTCATAGAGAACAAAGGAATTTCTTCAAACTCATAGAATGAGGTCCGAACAACATTTATGTTCTGGAGAAGGTATAAAAGATCGGTGAAGAATCCAGCTACGAACTGGTCAGTTTGGTACAATTTTGTGAAACAATACAGCCACATTACCATAACACTGTTTATACAATAGCCTCAGATATGAGGCTTACATTGTAATGGTTTTCTTCATCTGAACGAGAGGCGGACCAAAGCGCAGCGTGGTTGTTTTGATTCATGCTTTAATAAATCACTACACATGAACAAACTAACAAAAACAAGAAATGTGAAAACTCAAAACAGTCCTATCTGGTGCAAAGACAGAGACAGGAACAATCACCCACAAACACACAGTGAAACCCAGGCTACCTAAGTATGATTCTCAATCAAAGACAACTAATGACACCTGCCTCTGATTGAGAACCATACTACGCCGAAACATAGAAATACCCAAAACATAGAAAAACAAACATAGACTGCCCACCCAACTCACGCCCTGACCATACTAACTAAATACAAAACACAGGAAATAAAGGTCAGAACGTGACATACATCTAATTGTTGTATAAGATGAATGAGTGAGGATGATACTGTTTGTGAAATTGTGTAATGTGATTTTGGACTGTTTAATGAAGGAAACTCCAAATCCCTTTGGAGTTGAACTAAATCAGAGGACCGCCCATGAGCCCAGTTATGGTCTGGCGTCCTGGGACAGGCCCCTTTCTGCTCTTCCGAATAAAACCCCTACCGTGAAAATTTCTCAACAGACCATGTTTCTCTCAATTATGAGAGGACAAAGGTTGCAGACCAGCTTACCTTGATAACGAGAGGGCCAAGGTTTGAGACCAGACTGCTGAATCTTTTAACCATCCCACATGGTTAAACTCTTAGACTATCGATACCGACAGAATAAGAACAAGTCTTTGATATTAATTACTAGTCTGCAGCTAGGAATTTGGTATCATTGAACACGAAGACCGACAACCGCCGAAACAACTATTCTGTAACTCTGAACTATCCATTCTAACCACGACAGAGAGCACACAAACTCTCCAACAGAAACAAACGTTTCAACAGAGATCCCGACGACACACTGTAAACATATATATTGATTGCAATTATTCCCGAATAAGTGAGCGTTCATGTGCAAAGGATTAGCATTTCAATTGTTAGAATTATCAACTGTGTGTTGTCTTCAGTCGACCTCCACTTCCCTTTTGAACACCAAGCCGTGATGCCGGTTTATCCCACTAGGGAAACTCTTATCCTTTCCTTGTCTACTGTTTGTTTATACATTTCTGTGAATTACTTAGTAAATAAATTATTTAAGACAATTTGATGTATAGATGACTCATAGTGAAGACTGGGTTCGTGCAAATAACCAACAATTTACGATGTTTGGAATGAGACTAACTTGAGGTAAAATAAAAAATTAATTAATTAAGAAGACTAATTGATCAGATATTAAATTATCCGAAAAGTTGTATTAGGAAAATTATAACTTTGTAATCTGAATATTTTCCTTGGTGCCCCGACTTCCTAGTTAATTACATTTTCCTGATTAGTTCATCACAATGTTAATTACAGAGAATCTTTGATAAAAACTAAAAAAAAGTCTTCAGTTAATGATAGTAAAGACACGACAGCAGAGTTCCAAGGCGAAAACCACTGCTGACCTAAAAGGACATAAAGGCTCGTCTCACTTTTGGTAAAAACATCTTGATGATCCCAAAGACTTTTGGGAAAATATTCTGTGGACTGACGAGACAAAAGTTGAACTTTTTAAAAGGTGTGCCAGTCTGTCAGTTGGTCATTGTATCTTGTGTTTTTGTTATATTTTTAAAATGGGTGTTGTACAGACCGTATTGGGGTTGTATTAATTGGGAGTGTAGCCACAGAGCGAGTGCAGTCTATTAGGGTGTGTCAGTAGGCTTGATCTGCCTGAGGCGATTATCTGAGTCAGGATTCAACCGTGTCCTGTTAGGCATCGCATTGTTGTTTTAGTATTTAAACTAATTGTCTTTTTCATGGCATAAAAGTAACACAGCATTTTCAGAAAAGAACATCATACCAACATTAAAAGTCAAATATGGTGGTGGTGGTGTGATGGTCTGAAATTGGAGCTGCTTTGCTGCTTCAGGACCTGGATGACTTGTTTTGATTGATGGAATCCATGGGAGGAGGAATTCTGCTCTCTACCAAATGGAAAATCCCTGAAGGAGAATGTCAGTTCGTGACCTCAAGCTGAGAGACCGGGCGCATGCTTGGGTTCTGCAGAGCAGGACAATGATCCAAAACACACCAACAAGTCCATCTCTGAATGGCTTACCACCAGTTCCAAAAAAAAAAACGTTTTAGCGCAGCCAGAGTGCGCCCATCTCCTGTCTGTCCAACCAGTGCTTCGGCCCACTTGAATCCGATTGCCCAGATGCTGTCACCAGTCTGCCGTGATCCCCTAAAGCCGCAGAGGTTCATGCCAGTCTGCCCAAAAAAAACTGCCCAATGTGGCTGAATTAAAACAATTCTGCAAAGTCTCTTCCAGAAGACAACCAGTCTCTTCCAGATCTGCCAGACAACCAGTCTCTTCCAGGCCAAAAGTCTCTTCCTCAGACAACAGCAGATGTCTCTTCCAAATCTGCCCGACAACCAAGACTCGTGCCAGTTAGATCGCAAATGAATCATCCATATTTGATTGCAGTTGAATTTGCTGCGGAGGGTGGCAGTGCTTAAACCAGTTATGTGGCTGAATTAAAAAAAGTCAGCATTTCAGAAAAAGAACAGTTATTACAGTCAAAGTTATGGTGGGTTTGGGGGCAATTGCTTTTCAGTCCATAAGCCATGAAAGGTTCGCATAGCTTTTTTCCCTTAATAAATATAATCATCACTTAAAATGCATTTTTGTGTTTACATTGGGTTATTTTTTGTGTAATATTTGAAGTTGTTTGATGATCTGAAACATTTAAGTGTGACAAATGTGCAAAAAAACAAGAAATCAGGAAGGGAGCAAATACGTTTTCACAGCACTGTACACACACACACACACACACACACACACACACACACACACACACACACACACACACACACACACACACACACACACACACACACACCCTACAGGTAGAATATTTAGTATATCCACATACTGTCTCTACATCCTGTGATGGAAAATGTTATCATGTGAAGAGCAGCCTTGAAAATGTTCATCTTTTCTAAATGTCAAATAATCCTTGGTTCCTGCCAATTATTCCTCCTCCACCAAACTTCACAGTTGGCAATATGTATTGCAGCAGGCAGCATTCTCCCCCTGCCAAACCCAGATTTGTCGTTCGGCAATGAGCCTTACACCACTCCAGCCGACGCTTGGCATTGCGCATGGTGATCTTTGGCATTTTGAAAGTGCAGCTGCTCAGCTACTCGGGTTGAAAGCCATTTCATGAAACTCCCGATGAACAGTTAGTGTGCTGACGTTGCATCCAGAGGCAGTTTGGAACTCGGTAGGGAGGGTTGCAAAAGAGATGATTTTTACAGGCTACGCGCTTTAGTCCTCGGTGGTCAGACTCAGATATTGTGTGGCATACCAGTTCTCCATGGAGCCATTGTTAATCCTCGATGTTTCTACGTCACAATAACAGCACTTACAGTTAACTGGGGAAGCTCTAGCAGGGCAGAAATTTGGCATACTGACATGTTGGACAGGTGGCATCCTATGGTGATGCCACGTTGAAAGTCACTGAGGTCTTCAGTAAAGCCATTCTACTGCCAATGTGTGTCTATGGAGATTGCATGGCTGTATGCTCAATTTTATACACCTGTCAGCAACGGGTGTGGCTGAAATAGCCAAATCCAATCATTTGAAGGGGTGTCCATACTTATGAATGTACTGTATTTATAATCTGGACTAATATTTATATATCTCTTAAATCCATTATTTTACTTTTAGATGTATGTAACATTATTGTTGTGTATTGTTAGATGTTACTGCACTGTTGGAACTAGGAACACAAGGATTTCACTACACCCTCAATAAGATCTGCTATGTGTATGGACCAATACAATCTGATTTGATTAGTTTTCTCAGCTACAGTTTGAGTTATGTCCTGTCTGACAGTGAAAAAATGGCAAGATCTTACCATAGCTTGGACTATGGAGTAGCTAGCTAGCGTTTGTGGTAGAAATGTCAACATTGTTATTCAAATGACCTTTTATAGAATATTTTTAATTAGTACTTTCACACTGTCCGTTGGCCTGAGAGGAGCCTCTGAGGCTTAATGATGGCAGTTGATTTATGATGCCTTGGTGATAAAACCTAAACTACATTCCACTGCATGATTGGTGTCTGTGTCAAATGCTGGTCTGTCTGCCAGGGCCAGGAAAACTCTCCCTCCAGTTTCTCTCCCACATCACAAATGGACACTGGACTTCATCTGTTGTGGGAAGGACCCAGTGTCCCATGTTTATACATAAATTATAATACAACAAGCAGTAAATGACCTAGAGACAGACATTTGGCGCCATGTAAATCTCGCTGTCTGTTACTGTCTGTACCCTTGTATAATTTCACAAATCTGTTACTTATGAGGACTCAGGAGGACTATAAAAAGTAGTAACCTAACCCTGCTTATTTGGGCTTTTTGCTCTACACCATGTGGTGACCACTAACGCTCCATTACTGCCGTAATTCATAATAAAGTTGGATGGTTTTGTAGAAATCTAAAAGTCTCTCCTTTTGATTAGAATAATTACCACGACATGTTGAAAAAGTCCATGGAATGCATTATAAGGTAGCTGCATGACAATTTTGTTTAACTGATGTATCTAGCTAATTATGTTTTGTGGAAACAAATGTAACGTTAGGACTGCCGTTTAGACAAGAACTAGCTATGGTTGTCAGCAGCTCTTGTCTGCTGGCTAACTAATGGCTGAAGTCATTTGTCTAACAAACCTTCAATAAACAATTACAGTTAGTTACCTTTCTTTGCCTGTTCGTTATCTACAGAGGTTAGCTGCTGGACTTTGGACAAGCAAGCTAACGTTAGCTAATAGCAGCTGTATTGTTATCAAGCAACCAAGTTGCTGACCCGTTTAGATAGAACCGAGATGTAGCTGAAAATAAATTAGTAATATCAAAAATGCTACAAAAAAGGTAGCACAACGTAATCAAGACTAAGGAGATGATTGTGGACTACAGGAAAAGGAGGACCGAGCACGTCCCCATTCTCATCGACGGGGCTGGAGTGGAGCAGGTTGAGAGCTTCAAGTTCCTTGGTGTCCACATCAACAGCAAACTATAATGGTCCAAACACACCAAGACAGTCGTGAAGAGGGCACGAAGCCTATTCCCCCTCAGCAAACTAAAAAGATTTGGCATGGGTCCTCAGATCTTCAAAAGGTTCTACAGCTGCAACATTGAGAGCATCCTGACAGGTTGCATCACTGCCTGGTACGGCAATTGCTCCGCCTCCGACCGTAAGGCATTTCAGAGGGTAGTGCGTACGGCCCAGTACATCACTGGGGCAAAGCTGCCTGCCATTCAGGACCTCTACACCAGGCGGTGTCAGAAAAAGGCCATAAAAATTGTCAAAGACCCCAGCCATAGAGTGTTCTCTCTGCTACCGCATGGCAAGCAGTACCGGAGTGCCAAGTCTACGACAAAAAGGCTTCTAAACAGTTTTTACCCAAAAGCCATAAGACTCCTGAACAGGTAATCAAATGGCAACCTGGACTATTTACATTGTGTTCCCCACCCCCTCTTTTACGCTGCTGCTACTCTGATTATCTTATATGCATAGTCACTTTAACTAT
>NW_026280672.1:0-2500 GCF_023373465.1 Oncorhynchus keta
CTGACCTGCACCAATCCTAATCTCTGACCTGCCAAACCCTAATCCCTGACCTGTACCAAACCTAATCCCTGACCTGCAACAAACCCTAATCCCTGACCTGCACCAAACCCTAATTCCTGACCTGCACGAAGCACCGGGTCTAAGTGATGTGTATAAAATATTACAAAAATACTGTAAAATAGTGACGTAGTTTGGATTGTACAAGGTCGGAGGGGACCTTGTTTCATTATCTGTTAACAAAAAAACACACCTTAACTACACTGAATGGGATTGGAATCAACAAGTTGTCTCCACACTCCCATTTTTATCTGATGAAAGGAATGGCATAATAACCTAAATTACAGAAGCAACAGCTTTATACAATAAGAATGGTTTATTCCTCATGTTACTCTGCAAATGTGTTGTGTGTACAGCTGTGTTCAAACAGAGCTGCTCTGCCGTGTTTAAAAGGATGAAAGGGACATTATTTTCAGGGCCTGTGTCTCAAATGGGACCCTATTCCCTATATAGTGTACTACTTTTGACCAGAGCCATAAGGGTAGTGCACTAGGGAATATCGTGCCAGATGGACTGGATCATTCCATTAGAATTACTTCATTAGCAGAAGCAGACGCTAATTACCAAGGCAGAAATCAACATAAAAGCCTAAACTCTAAAACACGCTGATTTGACCTATAAAAAACATTTCCTCCTAATTCCAAGTGATCATATCTATTTTTTTCTCCACCTTTATTTAACCAGGTAGGCAAGTTGAAAACAAGTTCTCATTTACAACTGTGACCTGGCCAAGATAAAGCATAGCAGTGCGGCACAAACAACAACACAGAGTTACACATGGAATAAACAAACATACAGTCAAAAATACAATAGAAAAGTCTATATACAGTGTGTGCAAATGAGGTAAAATAAGGGAGGTAAGGCAATGAATAGGCCAAAGTGGCAGAACAATTTATAATATAGCAATTAAACACTGGGAGTGATAGATGTGCAGAAGATGAGTGTGCTGGTAGAGATACTGGGATGCAAAGGAGCAAAATAAATAACAGTATGGGGGATGAGGTAGTTGGATGGGCTATTTTACAGATGGGCTATGTACAGGTGCAGTGATCTGTGAGCTGCTCTTACAGCTGGTGCTTAAATTTAGTGAGGGAGATACGAGTCTCTAGCTTCAGTGATTTTGCAGTTCGTTCCAGTCATTGGCAGCAGAGAACTGGAAGGAGGCGGCCAAAGGAGGAATTGGCTTTGGGGTGACCAGTGAGATATACCTGCTGGAGCGCGTACTACGGGTGGGTGCTGCTATGGTGACTAGTAAGCTGAGATAAGGCGGGGCTTTACTAGCAGGGTCTTGTAGATGACGTGGAGCCAGTGGGTTTGGCGACAAATATGAAGCGAGGGCCAGGCAACGAGAGCGTACAGGTCGTAGTGGTGGGTAGTATATGGTGCTTTGGTGACAAAACGGATGGCACTGTGATAGACTGCATCCAATTTGCTGAGGAGAGTGTTGGAGGCTATTTTGTAAATGACATCGCCCGAAGTTAGAATCGGTAGGAAAGTACGTTTACGGGTATGTTGATGTCATAAGGTGAATGCACCAATTTGTAAGTCGCTCTGGATAAGAGCGTCTGCTAAATGACTTAAATGTAAATGTAAATGTGAGCATGAGTGAAGGATGCTTTGTTGCGATATAGGAAGCCAATTCTAGATTTAACTTTGGATTGGAAATCTTTTGATGTGAGTCTGGAAGGAGAGTTTATAGTCTAACCAGACACCTAGGGATTTTGTAGTTGTCCACAAGTCAGAACAGTCAGAGTAGTGATGCTGGACGGGTGGGCAGGTGCGGGCCGCGATTGGTTAAAGGCATGCATTTAGTTTTACTTGCATTTAAGAGCAGTTGGAGGCCACGGAAGGAGAGTTTATAGTCTAACCAGACACCTAGGTATTTGGTGGGCAGCGATTGGTTAAAAGAGCAGTTGGAGGCCACGGAAGGAGGAGTTACATTCTCAAGCCCTCAAACCATTCCTGCTTGGTGACAATGGTTCTGTGTTTAGGAAAAATACACCCCATTACAGAAGTGAATTCCTTAATTATATGAGTGAACTTGAGGACTAATTGTCAGCTAATTACCGGCTTTAATGAGCGTACACTACCGGTCAAAAGCTGGGACACACCTACTCATTCAAGAGTTTTCTTTAGTTAAAGAAATTGAAGAATAAAAGTGAAGACATCAAAATGGTGAAATAGTACACAGGGAATCATGCAACCAAAAAAATGTTCAACAAATCAAAATATATTTTATATTTGAGATTCTTCAAATAGCCCCCCATTTCCTTGATGACAGCTTTGCACTCTGAAGTGAACTATTTGATTTCCAGCCATAATGTTCCCCTGGTCTGCGGTGTGATTGCTTCCCAACCACAAACAGGATATTCAGGAGGCTTATCAAACTAATTCAACCACTGGTAAGAGGCTCATCATTGGTTGTCATGCATGCTCATACTAT
>NW_026280672.1:5000-12500 GCF_023373465.1 Oncorhynchus keta
CCTCTACCACTACCTCTACCACTACCACTACCATTACCTCTACCACTACCAATACCACTACCTCTACCTCTGCCACTACCTCTACCTCTACCTCTGCCACTGCCTCTCGATCTGCCTCTACCACTGCCACTACCTCTATCTACCCCTGCCCTACCACTACCTCTGCCACTACCACTACCATTACCTCTACCACTACCTCTACCACTACTACCATTACCTCTACCACTACCTCTACCACTACCTCTGCCTCCTGCCCTACCTCTACCACTACCACTACCAGCCTCTACCACTACCTCCACCTCTGCCTCTACCTCTGCCTATACCTATACCACCTCTACCTCTGCCTCTACCTCTACCACTACCACTACCTCTGCCTCTGCCACTACCTCTACCTCTGCCTACCAATACCTCTACCACTACCTCTGCCTCTGCCACTACCACTACCTCTAACACTACACTCTACCACTACCTCTACCACTACCTCCTGCCTCTGCCACTACCTCGTCTACCTCTACCACTACCACTACCTCTGCCACTACCTCTGCACTTACCACTGCCTCTGCTGCTAATCTCTACCCTACCACTGCCACTGCCACTACCACTACCACTACCTCTACCTCTACCACTACCTCTACCACTACCTCTGCCACTACCACTGCCCCTACCTCTACCACTACCTCTACCACTACCATTTATCTGCACTCCTGCCACTGCCTCTACCTCTACCTCTACCGCTACCTCTGCGCTCTGCACTATCTACCACTACCTCTACCACTACCTCTTCCTCTACCACTACCACTACCTCTACCTCTACGTCTACCTCTACACTACCACTATCTCCCTACCTCTCTACACTACCACTACCATCTACTACCTCTACCACTACCACCACTACCGCTGCCACTACCTCTGCCTCTACCTCTACCTCTACCTCTACCACTACTTATCTGCCACTACCACCCTCTACCACTACCTCTACCACTACCTCTGCCGCTACCACTACCTCTACCACTACCTCTACCACTACCTCTACCACTACCACACTACCTCTACCTGCCCTCTACCACTACCACCACTGCCCTACCACTACCTCTGCCCTCTGCCTCTGCCTCTACCTCTGCCTCTGCCACTACGTCTGCCACTGCCGCTACCTCCTAACACTACTCACTACCACTACCAACACTGCCACTACCACTACCTCTACCTCTACCACTACCACCTCTACCACTACCACTACCTCTACCACTACCACTGCCACTACCTCTACCTCTGCCACTACCTCTCGATCTACCTCTACCACTACCACTACCTCTAACACTACCTCTACCACTACCACTACCATTACCTCTACCACTACCTCTACGTCTCCTCTACCTCTGCCACTACCTCTGCCACTACCTCTGCCACTACCTCTGCGTCTACCACTGCCGCTACATCTGCCTCTGCGTCTGCCTCTGCCACTACTTTCTTCCATCCTGCCACTATCTGCACTGTACTACCTCTGCCACTTTCCTCTGCCACTGCCACACTGCCACTGCCACTGCATCTCTATCTCCTCTACCTCTGCCACTACCTCTGCCACTCTCTGCCCCTGCCTCTGCCACTGCCGCCGCTGCCGCTGCCGCTGCCTCTACCTCTACCTCTGCCTCTACCTCTGCCTCCTGCACCGCTGCCTCTGCCTCCTACCGCTGCACCATCTCACTCTGCCACTACCTCTCGCTACCTCTGCTACCTACCTCTGCCACTGCCTCTACCACTACCTCTGCCACTGCCGCCACTGCCACTGCCTCTGCCTCTACCTCTGCCTCTGCCACTGCCCCTGCCGCTGCCACTGCCAGCACTGCCACTGCCACTGCCTCCTGCACCTCTGCCACCACACTCTGCCACTACCACTGCCTCTGCCACTACCTACCACTGCCTCTGCCTCTACCTCTACCACTGCCTCTACGTCTGCACTCCTGCCACTACCACTACCTCTGGCAGCTGCCTCTGCCGCTGCCGCTGCCAAATTTGCCTCTACTGCCTCTGTGTCTACCTCTACACCTCTACCACTGCCTCTACCACTGCCACTACCATTACCTCTGCCACTACCTCTACCTCTGCACCACTACCTCCACCTCTGCCTCTGCCTGTGCATCTGCCTCTCTATCTCTATCTGCCTCTACCTCTACCACTGCCCACTACCTCTACCTCTGCCATAGCATCTGGATCTGCCTCTGCCACTACCTCTACCACTACCTCTACACTGCCACTACCTCTGCCACTGTCTCTACCTACCACTACCTCTGCCGCTGCCTCTACCTCTGCCACACTTATCTCTCCTGCCTCTGCCTCTACCTCTGCCTCTGCCCTGCCACTACTATCTACCTCTACCACTACCTCTACCTCTGCCGCACCACCCTATCTGCCTCTCACCTCTTATCCACTACCACTACCTCTACCACTACCTCTACACTACCACTACCTCCTACCTCTACCTCTACCACTACCACTACCTCTACCACTACCTCTACTACCACTATCTACCACTACCTCTACCACTGCCGCTGCCGCTACCACTACCTCTGCTACCTCTATCCACTACCACTACCCCTACTTATCCATCTACCTCTATCTGCACTACCATTACCTCTGCCTCTACCTCTACCTCTATCTATCTGCCACTACCTCTACCTCTGCACTCTACCGCTGCTCTATCTCTCTGCCACTACCTCTGCTCTATCTACCACTGCCTCTGCCTCCACCTCTACGTCTACCTCTACCACTACCGCTACCTCTACCACTACCTCTACACTACCACTACTATCTACCACTACCTCTGCCGCTACCACCACTACCACTGCCACTGCCTCTACCTCTACCTCTACCACTACCTCTACCACTACCGCTGCGCTCTGCCACTGCCTCTGCCGCTACCTCTGCCACTGCCGCTACCTCTACCACTATCTGCCACTACCTCTGCCACTGCCCTGCCTCTGCCGCTACCTCTGCCACTACACCTCTGCCACTGCCGCCACTGCCACTGCCCTGCCTCTGCCTCTGCCCTGCCTACCACTACCACTACCTCTGCCACACTCTACCACTACTATCTGCCGCTACCTCTGCCGCTACCTCTGCCGCTGCCACTACCTCTGCCGCTGCCTCTGCCACTTTGCCTCTGCCACTACCACCACTACCACTACCACTACCTCTACCTCTACCTCTGCCTCCTGCCTCTACCTCTACCTCTGCCACTACTTGCCTACCTCTGCCACTACCTCTACCTCTATCACTGCACTCTGCATCTAACTCTACCTCTGCACTGCCACTGCCTCCTGCCACTATCTCTGCCACTGCCTTTTCTACTACCACTACCACTACTCTCTGCCACATCTGCCACTGCCTCTGCTTATCTGCCACTGCCTCTGCCTCTGCCTCTACTACTCTCTCTACCACTACCTCTACAAATCTGCCTCTGCCACTACCACTACCTCTACCACTGCCTCTACATGCCACTGCCACTATCTCTTATCTCCACCTCTGCCACTATCTTTGCCAACATCTACCACTACCTCTACCTCTACCTCTACCTCTACCACTACCTCTACCTCTGCCATCACTGCCACTTTCTCTACACTATCTGCCTCTGCCTCTACACTCTATCTGCCATCTACCTCTACCTCTGCCTCTACCTCTACACTACCTCTACCTCTACCACTACCTCTACCTCTATCCTACCACTACCTCTACCTCTACCTCTCGTCTGCCTCTACCACTACCACTACCTCTACCACTACCTCTACACTACCACTACCTCTGCCACTACATCTGCCACTACCACTACCACTACCACTACACTCTACCTCTACCTCTACCACTACCTCTACCACTACCACTACCTCTGCCACTACCTCTACCACTACCTCTACCACTACCACTACCTCTACCACTACCTCTACCACTACCTCTACCACTGCACTACCTCTACCACTACCTCTACCACTACCTCTACCACTGCCACGCCGCTGCCGCTACCTCTACCTCTACCTCTACCTCTATCTACCACTACCTCTACCACTGCCGCTACCTCCTGCCCTACCACCACTACCAACACTACCACTACCACTACCTCTACCTCTACCACTACCACTACCTCTACCTCTACCTCTACCTCTACCACTACCTCTACCACTACCACTACCTCTGCCACTACCTCTACCTCTGCCTACCAATACCTCTACCCACTACCTCTACCTCTACCACTACCCTACCTCTAACACTATCTGCCACTACCTCTACCACTACCTCTACCTCTCTTTTCGCCTCTACGTCTGCCTCTACCATTGCCCTGCCTCTGCCACTACCTCCTACACTACCACTACCTCTACCACTATCTCTACCACTACCACTACCACTACCACTATCTCTACGCTCTGCCTATACCACTACCTCTACCACTACACTCTACCACTACCTCTGCCACTGCCATCTACCTCACTACCTCTACCATCTGCCGCTCTATCTCTACCACTACCACTACCTCTACCACTACCACTACCTCTACCACTACCCCTACCTCTACCACTACATGATCTCTGCTGTTTTTACCTTTCCCCAAAAACCTGAATATGGTGTTTGATTGAACAGCACCCCAAGCATTGTGCTGTTAGTGTGTGTGTGTGTGTTTTTAGAGCTTTATAGAGTGTTACTGACACCCACTCCATCAGTCCTGTGTATAGAGGGGAAACTATTGATCGTCGAACAGAGTTATTGTAGCTTTTTGAGCTCAGGTGGAACAGAGGCCATAGCGTTAACAAGACCCATCTCAACAGAATATCATACTGTTAATAAGACCCATCTCTCAACAGAACATCATACTGTTAATAAGACCCATCTCTCAACAGAACATCATAGTGTTAATAAGACCCACCTCTCAACAGAACATCATAGCGTTAATAAGACCCATCTCTCAACAGAACATCATAGCGTTAATAAGACCCATCTCTCAACAGAATATCATACTGTTAATAAGACCCATCTCTCAACAGAACATCATAGTGTTAATAAGACCCATCTCTCAACAGAACATCATCAGTGTTAATAAGACCCATCATTCAACAGAACATCATATTGTTAATAAGACCTATCTCTCAACAGAGAACATCATAGTGTTAATAAGACCCACAGAACATCATAGTGTTAATAAGACCCACCTCTCAACAGAACATCATAGTGTTAATAAGACCCATCTCTCAACAGAACATCAGTGTTAATAAGACCCATCTCTCAACAGAACATCATAGTGTTAATAAGACCCATCTCTCAACAGAATATCATACTGTTAATAAGACCCATCTCTCAACAGAACATCATGTGTTAATAAGACCCATCTCAACAGAATATCACTGTTAATAAGACCCATTTCTCAACAGAACATCATAGTGTTAATAAGACCCATCTCTCAACAGAACATCATACTGTTAATAAGACCCATCTCTCAACAGAACATCATAGTGTTAATAAGACCCATCTCTCAACAGAACATCATAGTGTTAATAAGACCCATCTCTCAACAGAACATCATAGTGTTAATAAGACCCATCATTCAACAGAACATCAGTGTTAATAAGACCCATATCTCAACAGAACATCATAGTGTTAATAAGACCCATCTCTCAACAGAACATCACTGTTAAAAAGACCCATCTCTCAACAGAACATCATCGTGTTAATAAGACCCATCTCTCTCAACAGAACATCATAGTGTTAATAAGACCCATCATTCAACAGAACATCAGCGTTAATAAGACCCATCTCTCAACAGAACATCATAGTGTTAATAAGACCCATCTCTCAACAGAATATCATACTGTTAATCTCAACAGAACATCATAGTGTTAATAAGACCCATCTCTCCAGAATATCATACTGTTAATAAGACTCATTTCTCAACAGAACATCAGTGTTAATAAGACCCATCTCAACAGAACATCATACTGTTAATAAGACCCATCTCTCAACAGAACATCAGTGTTAATAAGACCCATCATTCAACAGAACATCAGTGTTAATAAGACCCATCTCTCAACAGAACATCATAGTGTTAATAAGACCCATCTCTCAACAGAACATCATAGTGTTAATAAGACCCATCTCTCAACAGAACATCAGTGTTAATAAGACAGAATATCATACTGTTAATAAGACTCATTCCTCAACAGAACATCAGTGTTAATAAGATCCATCTCTCAACAGAACATCAGTGTTAATAAGACCCATCATTCAAAGAACATCATAGTGTTAATAAGACCCATCATTCAACAGAACATCAGTGTTAATAAGACCCATCATTCAACAGAACATCAGTGTTAGCAAGCTCCCATCTCTCTCAGAAACAGTGAAACATCTCTCAACAGAACATCAGTGTTAATAAGACCCATCATTCAACAGAACATCAGTGTTAATAAGACCCACCTCTCAACAGAACATCATAGTGTTAATAAGACCCACCTCTCAACAGAAGACATCTAGACCATCTCTCAACAGAACATCAGTGATAATAAGACTCATCTCAACAGAACATCAGTGTTAATAAGATCATCAACAGAACATCAGTGATAATAAGACCCATCTCTCAACAGAACATCATAGTTAATAAGACCCATCATTCAACAGAACTTATCAGTGTTAATAAGACCCACCTTCAACAGATAGTGTTAATCATCAACAGAACATCAGTGATAATAAGACCCATCTCAACAGAACATCATAGTTAATAAGACCCATCTCTCAACAGAACATCAGTGATAATAAGACCCATCTCTCAACAGAACATCATAGCACAAGACCATCTCTCAACAGAACTATCCTTTTTCATGTAATTTTTCCTTCTGTCTGGTCAGGTGACTGTGGAGGTACCCTGTAGTGGTTATATATAAATAGACTATGTTGTTAGATTAATGTCTAGGATAATGATGTCTCTACACAATCCGGATACCTTGAATGAATCAGGAGGTTAAATACCTACAAGTAGGGTTGCATTTTTCTTCTCTTCTGTCTCCTCTCCTCTCCTTCCTCTCCTCCTCTCATCTGAGCCAGCCAGGAAGGTCGCTCATTTCCTGCCATCTCCATTGTCAGAGAGAAATGAGAACATGTGACTGAGAGGGCACAAAACCGGGCCTTTCACAGTAATGTGATTATGACGTGTAGGGTTGAATAGTAAGATAACGAGCAGGGAATGTGAATGGGCATCAGTCCAGAGCCCTGCAGCATTTTCATCATGAACCAGCCCCAGCCCTGTTCGGGGTTATACCTCGTCTCTGGAGCCAGGGAAAGAAACAGAGGGGTGTATACGTACTGATAGTAAACACAATCTGTCACATGACCATAATGTCATATTTATTTGTCTGGAAGGTGGAGGTTGAGGAGGAGAGAACAAAATATGTTATAGCAGATTGATAGAGCAGTTTACATGTACACTGATAGAGATGTTTATAAGCAGACTGATTGAGATGTTTACAT
>NW_026280672.1:17500-57275 GCF_023373465.1 Oncorhynchus keta
CCCATCTCTCTCAGCAATGCCCGATATATCTTCAGGAACAGAATACCAGGGTTTTGTCTAGAATGTCAGACAGACAGGATGCTTCTGAAACGGCACCCCATTCCCTATAGTGCACTCATTTTGACCAGAACCATAGGCCCTAAGGCGCCGTTTAGGACGCAACCAGAGAGAGGATATTTAACCACAGGGTCAGGAGATTGTGTTCCCAGCCTGGGACTCTCTAGCAGGGGTGGTGTGAGTCCCTGGACCCCAGATAACATACATTTAACATGGCTGTCTGTGTCTAGGATCTTTCCCCCTCTCTCTTCTCCTCTATCCCACTCCACCCATCAACCCATCCCCAAGCAGCCTACATCACCCAATGTTATCTACTCAAGGCTACATAACAGGGCTCCCACAACATTTTGACAAACTTGGTTTCAGTTTTGAAAATCTGACGGTTGTTAATCATAGCTCCGAGTTCCAATGCCACACTCTAGACAGAAAGCTCATTTAAATGTTACAGTCATGGAACAATAGAACATTGGCCCAGATCAATGTAATGTTTAGACACATAAACTAGAATACAGTGCTGTGAGACAGATAGGAGGGACAATACATATCGAGGAGGCCGAAATACGCAGGGGTTTTGTGCCATGAAAAAACAACCACCTGAGAAAACATGCACAAGCATTCAGTCTTCTCCTTCCCTCTCACAGGTATGGCTCCTCTGTCCCTGTCACGTGTGCGTGTGCTTTCCATGTGTGTGTTCGTGTGTGTTTGTTCGTATGTGTGGAGCCATAGGTGAACCTTGCACATTTGTTAGTGAGCGAGCTCAAAATAATCTTGACTCATTTCCACAGAAGAAACTCATCTGGCCTGTGCTGGCACATTTTGTTGTCCCCTTTCACATATTGAACCCTCATAGCTGCCATCCCTTCTACCCCCTACCTCTCAGCCCCTCTGCTCAGCGGAGCAGGATGCCTTGTCCCCCTCACCTCTCAGCCCCTCTGCTCCAGCGGAGCAGGATGCATGTCCCCTCTGCCTCTCAGCCCCTCTGCTCAGCGGAGCAGGATGCCTTGTCCCCTCTACCTCTCAGCCCCTCTGCCCGGAGCAGGATGCCTTGTCCCCTCTACCTCTCAGCCCCTCTGCTCAGTGGAGCAGGATGCTGTCCCCCTCTACCTCTCAGCCCCTCTGCTCAGCGGAGCAGGATGCCTTGTCCCCCTCTATCCTCTCCCAGCCCCTCTGCTCAGCGGAGCAGGGATGCCCCTTGTCCCCCTCTGCCTCTCAGCTCCTCTGCTCAGCGGGCTGGATGCCTTGTCCCCCTCTACCTCTCAGCCCCTCTGCCCAGCGGAGCAGGTGCCTTGTCCCCCTCTACCTCTCAGCCCCTCTGCTCAGTGGAGCAGGATGCCCTTGTCCCCCTCTACCTCTCAGCCCCTCTGCCCAGCGGAGCAGGCTGCCTTCTCCCCCTCTACCTCTCAGCCCCTCTGCCCAGCGGAACAGGCTGCCTTCTAACTAGGGTTTGAGTTGTAGTGATGTCTGGTATCTGTATCCCCAGAACTTTTTGGGAAGGTTGCTAATATACTGCATTTCACAATTTCAACAATATCTGCTATAACTTTGGAGCTATAGGTTCATTCTCCCCCATCTACTAACACCTAGCCCTTTTAGCTATAACGTTGTAATGCTATACCTCAAATATGAGAAATGCATACATTGCCAGCATCAGTGACAAAGCTAGGGTTTGGGTTTTAGTGATTGTTGGCATTTTAATCCCCAGAACTTTTAGGGGAAGGTCTGTGCTAATATACTGCATTTGAAACATACAGTGGTTAAACAATATAAAATGCTATAACTTTGGCTGCTGTAGGTTCATTGAAACCTCAGTCCATCTACTAACACCTAGCCTTTTAGGGAATGATAGTCCTTTTAGAAATATTCACGTTGTAAGTGAACTATACATTTTAATGTAGGCCTATAGGGAAGATAGGTCCTGTGGTGATATTCACATTGAAACATACAGTGGTTGTATTGTAATGTGACATAGGGAAGATAGGTCCTGTGGAGATATTCACATTGAAACTGCATTGTTTGTATTGTAATGTAGGCCTATAGGGAAGATAGGTCCTGTGGTGATATACACATTGAAACATACAGTGGTTGTATTGTAATGTAGGCCTATAGGGAAGATAGGTCCTGTGGAGATATTCACATTGAAACATACAGTGGTTGTATTGTAATGTAGGCCGATAGGGAAGATAGGTCCTGTGGTGATATTCACATTGAAACATCTTATTTTTTAATGTAGGCCTTGATTTTAACTTGTTTTGATAAGGTTATTACAGAGTTTGTCAGGGAACCCACATTGAGCCCAGACCCATTTGGGTTAGGGTTAGGGTTAGGAAGTTAGGTTAGGGTTAGGGTTTGGGTTTGGGTTTGGGTTAGGGTTAGGGTTAGGGTTAGGGTTAGGTTTAGGTCAGTTAACCCACATATTGAGCCCAGACCCATTTGGGAACAGGGTTTGGCGTTAGGGTTATGGTTAACCCACATTGAGGCCAGACCCATTTGGGTTAGGGGTTAGGATTAGGGTTAGGGTTAGGGTTAAGGTTAGGGTTATGGTTAACCCACATTGAGGCCAGACCCATTTGGGTCTGGGTTAGGATTAGGGTTAGGGTTAGGGTTGGGTTAACCCACATTGAGCCCAGACCCATTTGGGAACAGGGTTAGGGTTAGGGTTAGGGTTAACCCACATTGAGCCCAGACCATTTGGGAACAGGGTTAGGGTTAGGGTTAGGGTTAACCCACGTGAGCCCAGACCCATTTGGGAACAGGGTTAGGGTTAGGGTTAGGGTTAGGTTAACCCACATTGAGCCCAGACCCATTTGGGAACAGGGTTAGGGTTAGGGTTAGGGTTAACCCACATTGAGCCCAGACCCATTTGGGTGGGGGTTAGGGTTAGGGTTAACCCACATTGAGCCCAGACCCATTTGGGGAACCACTGTACTAACCTCTCTCTCTGCTGCTTCCCTCCTGTATAAATTGAAACCTGCCTCAATCTGCCTCAACTCTCTGTAAAAAGTAAAGTTATGATGAGAACATTGCATATTTTGGCTCCAGCTGAGTATGCTCTGTTTAACATTAGCTTCTTACTACATGCTTCCTGCTGGCTACGTAATACTAGCCAGCAGTGGTTTAAGTACTTAAGAAAAAATAGTTGAAAGCACCACTTAAGTTGTTTTTTTGGGTATCTGTACTTTATTATTTATATTTTGGACTTTTACTTCTACTGCACTGAAAATAATGTACTTTTTACTCGATACATGACCCCTGACACCCAAAGTACTAATTACATTTTGAATGCTTAGCAGGATAGGACAATTGTCCAATTTCATGCACACACTTATCAACAGAACTTCCCTGGTCATCCCTACTGCATCTGATCTTGTGGATTCACTAAACACATGCTTCGCTTGTAAACGATGTCTGAGTGTTGGAGTCTGCCCCTGGCTATCTGTAAATTATGTCTGAGTGTTGGAGTCTGCCCCTGGCTATCTGTAAATTATGTCTGAGTGTTGGAGTCTGCCCCTGGCTATCTGTAAATTATGTCTGAGTGTTGGAGTCTGCCCCTGGCTATCTGTAAATTATGTCTGAGTGTTGGAGTCTGCCCTGGCTATCTGTAAATTATGTCTGAGTGTTGGAGTCTGCCCTGGCTATCTGTAAATTATGTCTGAGTGTTGGAGTCTGCCCCTGGCTATCTGTAAATTATGTCTGAGTGTTGAGTCTGCCCTGGCTATCTGTAAATGATGTCTGAGTGTTGGAGTCTGCCCCTGGCTATCTGTAAATTATGTCTGAGTGTTGGAGTCTGCCCCTGGCTATCTGTAAATTATGTCTGAGTGTTGGAGTCTGCCCCTGGCTATCTGTAAAATGTCTGAGTGTTGGAGTCTGCCCCTGGCTATCTGTAAATTATGTCTGAGTGTTGGAGTCTGCCCTGGCTATCTGTAAATTATGTCTGAGTGTTGGAGTCTGCCCCTGGCTATCTGTAATTATGTCTGAGTGTTGGAGTCTGCCCCTGGCTATCTGTAAAATTATGTCTGAGTGTTGGAGTCTGCCCTGGCTATCTGTAAATTATGTCTGAGTGTTGGAGTCTGCCCCTGGCTATCTGTAAATTATGTCTGAGTGTTGGAGTCTGCCCCTGGCTATCTGTAAATTATGTCTGAGTGTTGGAGTCTGCCCCTGGCTATCTGTAAATTATGTCTGAGTGTTGGAGTCTGCCCCTGGCTATCTGTAAATTATGTCTGAGTGTTGGAGTCTGCCCCTGGCTATCTGTAAATTATGTCTGAGTGTTGGAGTCTGCCCCTGGCTATCTGTAAATTATGTCTGAGTGTTGGAGTCTGCCCTGGCTATCTGTATTATGTCTGAGTGTTGGAGTCTGCCCCTGGCTATCTGTAAATTATGTCTGAGTGTTGGAGTCTGCCCCTGGCTATCTGTAAATTATGTCTGAGTGTTGGAGTCTGCCCCTGGCTATCTGTAAACAATGTCTGAGTGTTGGAGTCTGTCCCTGGCTGTCTGTAAATTATGTCTGAGTGTTGGAGTCTGCCCCTGGCTATCTGTAAATTATGTTTGAGTGTTGGAGTCTGCCCCTGGCTATCTGTAAATTATGTCTGAGTGTTGGAGTCTGCCCCTGGCTATCTGTAAATTATGTCTGAGTGTTGGAGTGTGCCCCTGGCTATCTGTACATGATGTCTGAGTGTTGGAGTCTGCCCCTGGCTATCTGTAAACTATGTCTGAGTGTTGGAGTGTGTCCCTGGCTATCTGTAAATTATGTCTGAGTGTTGGAGTCTGCCCCTGGCTATCTGTAAACAATGTCTGAGTGTTGGAGTCTGTCCCTGGCTGTCTGTAAATTATGTCTGAGTGTTGGAGTCTGCCCCTGGCTATCTGTAAATGATGTCTGAGTGTTGAGTCTGCCCTGGCTATCTGTAAATTATGTCTGAGTGTTGGAGTGTGCCCCTGGCTATCTGTACATGATGTCTGAGTGTTGGAGTCTGCCCTGGCTATCTGTAAATTATGTCTGAGTGTTGGAGTCTGCCCCTGGCTATCTGTAAATTATGTCTGAGTGTTGGAGTCTGCCCCTGGCTATCTGTAAATTATGTCTGAGTGTTGGAGTCTGCCCCTGGCTATCTGTAAATTATGTCTGAGTGTTTGGAGTCTGCCCCTGGCTATCTGTAAATTATGTCTGAGTGTTGGAGTCTGCCCCTGGCTATCTGTAAATTATGTCTGAGTGTTGGAGTCTGCCCCTGGCTATCTGTAAATTATGTCTGAGTGTTGGAGTCTGCCCTGGCTATCTGTAAATTATGTCTGAGTGTTGGAGTCTGCCCCTGGCTATCTGTAAATTATGTCTGAGTGTTGAGTCTGCCCCTGGCTATCTGTAAACAATGTCTGTGTGTTGGAGTCTGTCCCTGGCTGTCTGTAAATTATGTCTGAGTGTTGGAGTCTGCCCCTGGCTATCTGTAAATTATGTTTGAGTGTTGGAGTCTGCCCCTGGCTATCTGTAAATTATGTCTGAGTGTTGGACCGCCCCTGGCTATCTGTAAATTATGTCTGAGTGTTGGAGTGTGCCCTGGCTATCTGTACATGATGTCTGAGTGTTGGAGTCTGCCCCTGGCTATCTGTAAACTATGTCTGAGTGTTGGAGTGTGTCCCTGGCTATCTGTAAATTATGTCTGAGTGTTGGAGTCTGCCCTGGCTATCTGTAAACAATGTCTGAGTGTTGGAGTCTGCCCCTGGCTATCTGTAAATTATGTCTGAGTGTTGAGTCTGCCCCTGGCTATCTGTAAATTATGTCTGAGTGTTGGAGTCTGCCCCTGGCTATCTGTAAATTATGTCTGAGTGTTGGAGTGTGCCCCTGGCTATCTGTACATGATGTCTGAGTGTTGGAGTCTGCCCCTGGCTATCTGTAAATTATGTCTGAGTGTTGGAGTGTGCCCCTGGCTATCTGTACATGATGTCTGAGAGTCTGCCCCTGGCTATCTGTAAACTATGTCTGAGTGTTGGAGTGTGTCCCTGGCTATCTGTAAATTATGTCTGAGTGTTGGAGTCTGCCCCTGGCTATCTGTAAATTATGTCTGAGTGTTGGAGTCTGCCCTGGCTATCTGTAAATTATGTCTGAGTGTTGGAGTCTGCCCTGGCTATCTGTAAATTATGTCTGAGTGTTGGAGTCTGCCCTGGCTATCTGTAAATTATGTCTGAGTGTTGGAGTCTGCCCCTGGCTATCTGTAAATTATGTCTGAGTGTTGGAGTCTGCCCCTGGCTATCTGTAAATTATGTCTGAGTGTTGGAGTCTGAATGGCTATCTGTAAACAATGTCTGAGTGTTGGAGTCTGTCCCTGGCTGTCTGTAAATTATGTCTGAGTGTTGGAGTCTGCCCCTGGCTATCTGTAAATTATGTTTGAGTGTTGGAGTCTGCCCCTGGCTATCTGTAAACAATGTCTGTGTGTTGGAGTCTGTCCCTGGCTGTCTGTAAATTATGTCTGAGAGTCTGCCCTGGCTATCTGTAAATTATGTTTGAGTGTTGGAGTCTGCCCTGGCTATCTGTAAATTATGTCTGAGTGTTAGTCTGCCCCTGGCTATCTGTAAATTATGTCTGAGTGTTGGAGTGTGCCCCTGGCTATCTGTACATGATGTCTGAGTGTTGGAGTCTGCCCCTGGCTATCTGTAAACTATGTCTGAGTGTTGGAGTGTGTCCCTGGCTATCTGTAAATTATGTCTGAGTGTTGGAGTCTGCCCCTGGCTATCTGTAAACAATGTCTGAGTGTTGAGTCTGCCCCTGGCTATCTGTAAATTATGTCTGAGTGTTGGAGTCTGCCCCTGGCTATCTGTAAATTATGTCTGAGTGTTGGAGTCTGCCTTGGCATCTGTAAATTATGTCTGAGTGTTGGAGTGTGCCCCTGGCCATCTGTACATGATGTCTGAGTGTTTGGAGTCTGCCCCTGGCTATCTGTAAAGTATGTCTGAGTGTTGGAGTCTGCCCCTGGCTATCTGTAAATTATGTCTGAGTGTTGGAGTCTGCCCCTGGCTATCTGTAAATTATGTCTGAGTGTTGAGTCTGCCCTGGCTATCTGTAAATTATGTCTGAGTGTTTTGGAGTCTGCCCCTGGCTATCTGTAAATTATGTCTGAGTGTTGGAGTCTGCCCTGGCTATCTGTAAATTATGTCTGAGTGTTGGAGTCTGCCCCTGGCTATCTGTAAATTATGTCTGAGTGTTGGAGTCTGCCCTGGCTATCTGTAAATTATGTCTGAGTGTTGAGTCTGCCCTGGCTATCTGTAAATTATGTCTGAGTGTTGAGTCTGCCCTGGCTATCTGTAAACAATGTCTGTGTGTTGAGTCTGTCCTGGCTGTCTGTAAATTATGTCTGAGTGTTGGAGTCTGCCCCTGGCTATCTGTAAATTATGTTTGAGTGTTGGAGTCTGCCCTGGCTATCTGTAAATTATGTCTGAGTGTTGGAGTCTGCCCCTGGCTATCTGTAAATTATGTCTGAGTGTTGGAGTGTGCCCCTGGCTATCTGTACATGATGTCTGAGTGTTGGAGTCTGCCCTGGCTATCTGTAAACTATGTCTGAGTGTTGGAGTGTGTCCCTGGCTATCTGTAAATTATGCCTGAGTGTTGGAGTCTGCCCCTGGCTATCTGTAAACAATGTCTGAGTGTTGGAGTCTGCCCCTGGCTATCTGTAAATTATGTCTGAGTGTTGGAGTCTGCCCCTGGCTATCTGTAAATTATGTCTGAGTGTTGGAGTCTGCCCTGGCTATCTGTAAATTATGTCTGAGTGTTGAGTGTGCCCCTGGCTATCTGTACATGATGTCTGAGTGTTGGAGTCTGCCCCTGGCTATCTGTAAATTATGTCTGAGTGTTGAGTGTGCCCCTGGCTATCAACATGATGTCTGAGTGTTGAGTCTGCCCCTGGCTATCTGTAAACTATGTCTGAGTGTTGGAGTGTGTCCCTGGCTATCTGTAAATTATGTCTGAGTGTTGGAGTCTGCCCCTGGCTATCTGTAAATTATGTCTGAGTGTTGGGAGTCTGCCCTGGCTATCTGTAAATTATGTCTGAGTGTTGGAGTCTGCCCTGGCTATCTGTAAATTATGTCTGAGTGTTGAGTCTGCCCCTGGCTATCTGTAAATTATGTCTGAGTGTTGGAGTCTGCCCCTGGCTATCTGTAAATTATGTCTGAGTGTTGGAGTCTGCCCCTGGCTATCTGTAAATTATGTCTGAGTGTTGGAGTCTGCCCCTGGCTATCTGTAAACAATGTCTGAGTGTTGGAGTCTGTCCCTGGCTGTCTGTAAATTATGTCTGAGTGTTGAGTCTGCCCCTGGCTATCTGTAAATTATGTTTGAGTGTTGGAGTCTGCCCTGGCTATCTGTAAATTATGTCTGAGTGTTGGAGTCTGCCCTGGCTATCTGTAAATTATGTCTGAGTGTTGGAGTGTGCCCTGGCTATCTGTACATGATGTCTGAGTGTTGGAGTCTGCCCTGGCTATCTGTAAACTATGTCTGAGTGTTGGAGTGTGTCCCTGGCTATCTGTAAATTATGTCTGAGTGTTGAGTCTGCCCCTGGCTATCTGTACAATGTCTGAGTGTTGGAGTCTGCCCCTGGCTATCTGTAAATTATGTCTGAGTGTTGGAGTCTGCCCCTGGCTATCTGTAAATTATGTCTGAGTGTTGGAGTCTGCCCCTGGCTATCTGTAAATTATGTCTGAGTGTTGGAGTGTGCCCCTGGCTATCTGTACATGATGTCTGAGTGTTGGAGTCTGCCCCTGGCTATCTGTAAATTATGTCTGAGTGTTGGAGTGTGCCCCTGGCTATCTGTACATGATGTCTGAGTGTTGGAGTCTGCCCCTGGCTATCTGTAAACTATGTCTGAGTGTTGGAGTGTGTCCCTGGCTATCTGTAAATTATGTCTGAGTGTTGGAGTCTGCCCCTGGCTATCTGTAAATGATGTCTGAGTGTTGGAGTCTGCCCTGGCTATCTGTAAATGATGTCTGAGTGTTGGAGTCTGCCCTGGCTATCTGTAAATGAATTCTGAGTATATCTCTATCTCCTCCTAACAGACAGTCTGTAAATTATGAATTACTATAGTATATCTCTACCTCCTCTATCTGTAAATGATTACTGAGTATATCTCTACCCCTCTAACAGATCTGTAAAGATGATGTACTATAGTATATCTCTACCTCATGGCTAACAGACACTAACCAGATGATGTACTACAGTATTGGAGTCTACCTCCTCTATCTGTAAAATTAATTACTACAGTATATCTCTATCTCCTCTAACAGACAGACACTAACCAGATGAATTACTATAGTATATCTCTACCTCCTCCTAACAGACACTAACCAGATGAATTACTACAGTATATCTCTACCTCCTCCTAACAGACAGACACTAACCAGATGAATTACTACAGTATATCTCTACCTCCTCCTAACAGACACTAACCAGATGAATTACTACAGTATATCTCTACCTCCTCCTAACAGACACTAACCAGATGAATTACTACAGTATATCTCTACCTCCTCCTCCTAACAGACACTAACCAGATGAATTACTACAGTATATCTCTACCTCCTCCTAACAGATACTAACCAGATGAATTACTATAGTACATTTACATTTACATTTAGTCCTCCTCTTATCCAACAGACACTAACCAGATGCATTCACCTTATGACATCCAGTATATCTCTACCTCCTCCTAACATATACTAACCAGATGAATTACTACAGTATATCTCTACCTCCTCCTAACAGACAGACACTAACCAGATGAATTACTACAGTATATCTCTACCTCCTCCTAACAGACACTAACCAGATGAATTACTACAGTATATCTCGACCTCCTCCTAACAGACACTAACCAGATGAATTACTACAGTATATCTCGACCTCCTCCTAACAGACAGACATTAACCAGATGAATTACTACAGTATATCTCTACCTCCTCCTAACAGACACTAACCAGATGAATTACTACAGTATCTCTACCTGTTTCTAACTTCAATCTAACTGTCTGCCAGTAAGTTACCATAGAAACATGCTACCTTCATCTAACTGTCTGCCAGTAAATTACCATAGAAACATGCTACCTTCATCTAACTGTCTGCCAGTAAACTACCATAGAAACATGTTACCTTCATCTAACTGTCTGCCAGTAAACTACCATAGAAACATGTTACCTTCATTCATTCGAAGTCAATCACCTCTTCATATGGCTCTGTCCCCAAGGCAGAAGGCCCCAATAGGCAGGTGGATCCACTGCCACATTGTGAGTGGATGAGGTGAATTTCCTCCATACGATACAAAATGCTTTGAGCATCTTGAGATCTTTGAGTAGGTTCATAGTTCAACGGGTTTTCTGAGACTATAAAAATGACAGAGAAAACATTTCAATCTGTCTCTGTATGCTTTGGGTTCAAATGTTCAGCTTGACTACAAGGTAGACTTTACATGACTCAACAGTACGCAGAGCGTGCCAGGGAAATATTGTGTGGGAACAACAAACTTAGTTCTGTGTAGATCAGTTGGTAGAGAATAGCACATGCAATACCAGGGTTGTGGGTTTGATTCCCACGGGGGACCAGTATGAATAAAGTATGAAAATGTTTGCAGGCACTACTGTAAGTCACTCTTCTGTAGAAGAGCATCTGCTAAATGACTAAAATGTAACAGTCATGACCCCTAGCGTTGTCACGACAACTAACTTTTAAGATGGTCTATTACAAACGTAGAGCATTTTACTGTCCTCTGTTGTGGAGGCCATGCAGCTCACTCTCCTCTTGTGGAAGGTTGTTCTCTTGTGTTTTCGTTGGGTAACCATCTTTTGTATCCTAGGACAATAGGTTGTCATTAAAGTAACCTAACAAAGAAACAGATTGTGCAACTGAGCAGCGAGCCTCTTCAGCCTCCATATCAACTGTTCTCAGGAAGTAACTAAGGTTGAATCAATACACTCTTTAAGGCTCTTCCGTTCATCTCCTGTGCAGGGTTCCTTTTGTTCCGTGTCAACCAGAATGGGAGATAATAAAGCTGGTTCTGGTTTGAATGATGAGGTCATTAGAGGAGATAATAGGGTCTCCGTGGTAACGGTCTGAACAGTGAGATAACACATCACATTTTAAAAAGCTGATATGCAGAGCTATAACTCAGGGCCTAATTCCCCCTACTCACATCCACCACTGTCACCACTGTCATTTTAGTAGAGGCTAAATTTAACACTCGTACCAGAGCACCCATCTGAGCTCTACCATGTCTGAGAGAGAGAGAGAGAGAGAGAGAGAGAGAGAGAGAGAGAGAGAGAGAGAGAGAGAGAGAGAGAGAGAGACAGAGAGAGAGAGAGAGAGAGAGAGAGAGAGAGAGAGAGAGAGAGAGAGAGAGAGAGAGAGAGAGAGAGAGAGAGAGAATGAGAGTGAGAGTGTGTGTGCATGTGTGCGTGCACGTCTGTGGGTTGGGTAATCTCTACTCCCTGACAAGACACTGACACTCAGGTCATCTCTGCCACAGACTTAATGGCAACACTGGTCATGCATACTCCGGGCTGTAATGTGTCAGGGAGTGGGGGTTGTGTGAGGATAGTAGGAGTGTGCAGGCTTGTGTGTATGTGCACACTTGAGTGTCTGTGTGTATATGTGTGTATATGTGTGTGTGTGTGTGTGTGTGTGTGTGTGTGTGTGTGTGTGTGTGTGTGTGTGTGTGTGTGTGTGTGTGTGTGTGTGTGTGTGTGTGTGTGTGTGTGTGTGTGTGTGTGTGTGTGTGTGTGTGTGTGTGTGTGCAGTGGTGGAAAAAGGACCCAATTATCGTACTTGAGTGAAAGTAAAGATACCTTAATAGAAAATGACTCCAGTAAAAGTGAGAGTCACCCAGTTAAATACTACTTGAGTAAAAGTCTACAAGTATTTGGTTTGAAATATATAGTACTTAACTATAAGAAGTACATTTAATTGCTAAAATATGCCTTAAGTATCAAAAATAAAAATATAAATCATTTAAAATTCATTATATTAAGCAAACCAGACAGCACCATTTAAATTTTATTTTTTATTTTTTACAAATAGCCAGAGGCACATTCAAACACTCAGACATCATTTACAAGCGAAGCATTTGTGTTTAGTGAGTCCACCAGATCAGAGGCAGTAGATGACCAGGGATGTTCTCTGTTTAGTGAGTCCTCCAGATCAGAGGCAGTAGATGACCAGGGATGTTCTCTGTTTAGTGAGTCCTCCAGATCAGAGGCAGTAGAGATGACCAGGGATGCTCTCTGTTTAGTGAGTCCTCCAGATCAGAGGCAGTAGATGACCAGGGATGTTCTCTGTTTAGTGAGTCCTCCAGATCAGAGGCAGTAGATGACCAGGGATGTTCTCTGTTTAGTGAGTCCTCCAGATCAGAGGCAGTAGATGACCAGGGATGTTCTCTGTTTAGTGAGTCCTCCAGATCAGAGGCAGTAGATGACCAGGGATGTTCTCTGTTTAGTGAGTCCTCCAGATCAGAGGCAGTAGATGACCAGGGATGTTCTCTGTTTAGTGAGTCCTCCAGATCAGAGGCAGTAGATGAACAGGGATGTTCTCTGTTTAGTGAGTCCTCCAGATCAGAGGCAGTAGATGACCAGGGATGTTCTCTGTTTAGTGTGATTTGACATTTTCCTCAGATCAGGGTGTCAGGGTAGATGACCAGGGATGTTCTCTGTAAAAATATTTAAAGTACAGATCCACCAGATACTTCAAGGCAGTAGATGACCAGGGATGTTCTCTTGATAAGTTGTGATTTGGACATTTTCCTGTCCTGCTGAACATTCGACTTTTGGGTGTCAGGGAAAATATATGGATTAAAAAGTACATCCATTTCTTTAGGAATGTAGTGAACTAAAAGTAAAAGTTGTAAAAAAATATAAATAGTAAAGTAAAGTACAGCTACTAAAAAAACCCTTAAGTAGTACTTCAAAGTATTTTTTACTTAAGTACTTTACACCACTGTGTGTGTGTGTGTGTGTGCCTACATATGCCTGCATGTGCCTGTGTATGTGTCTGTGTGCGTGTGTGTGTGTCTGTGTGTGTCTGTGTGTGTCTGTGTGTGTGTCTGTGTGTGTGTGTGTGTGTGTGTCTGTGTGCGTGTGTGTGTGTGTGTGTGTGCGTGTGTCTGTGTGTGTGTGTGTGTGTGTGTGTGTGTGTCTGTGTGTGTATGTATGTGTCTGTGTCTGTGTGTGTATGCATGTGTCTGTGTGTGTGTGTGTGTGTGTGTGTGTGTGTGTGTGTGTGTGTGTGTGTGTGTGTGTGTGTGTGTGTGTGTGTGTGTGTGTGTGTGTGTGTCTGTGTGTGTGTGTGTGTGTGTGCGTGTGTGTGTGTGTGTGTGTGTGTGTGTGTGTGTGTGTGTGTGTGTGTGTGTGTGTGTGTGTCTGTGTGTGTGTATGTGTCTGTGTGTGTGTGTGTGCATGTGTCTGTGTGTGTGTATGTGTCTGTGTGTGTATGTGTCTGTGTCTGTGTGTGTGTGTGTGTGTGTGTGTGTGTGTGTGTGTGTCTGTGTGTGTGTGTGTGTGTGCGTGTGTGTGTGTGTGTGTGTGTGTGTGTGTGTGTGTGTGTGTGTGTGTGTGTGTGTGTGTGTGTGTGTGTGTGTCCAGCTCACCCCAGCAGCTTCACTGTATTGATGAACCTGTCAAGGGAAAGTTCAATGGGCCGTGAAAACAAGTCTGTAGCAGATAGCAATGTGCTGATGGGGTTCTCAACTCATCCTGGATATAATGACTTAGTCATGATGATTCTGTATTACACAAAGAGTTTCAATAAACTGTATGGGTGTTGAGAAACCTAATCTGTTTCTGACTTACCAGGTCAAACGAAGGTCAAAGTTCGTATGTAATACCGATGCAGTTAGACACAATACAAAATGACTGTACAATAAAATACGATAATAGGTAAGCTATATGTTGGGAAGTTTGTGTTGGGTTAGAAAGAACTGGTATTCTGGTTCCTACAGTTAAAATGATATGAAGGACTAACTTGGTCTTCTGATACAGTTAGAAACCATTTTGAGTGAAGACTAGTATCTTTCCTTAACTGACAGTGAAACAGAATGTCTTCAGTACCAATATATACATTATTAAACCGATTAAATCTTGTTTTATCATGAACCGACAGCAGTCTCTTTGATTGAAAGGTGCATTAAACCTCTTAAGCTGACAGACCCTGAAATCAGGCACTAAAATGACCTAACAAAAAAAAAAAATGTTTACATAACTTATTTTAATTGATTTCCCACCATTTTGGAAGTCAGAAGACAGCCATCCGGACCTACAGTAGGACCATGTCAATGTCCGCTGTTGAAAAAGCTTGTATATTCCTCCCTCTACTGGTCGACTGCCTCATTACATCCATTTATATCACTTCACTGCAACGGTCCTTAGGGGCGGTCCTTAGGGGGGGTGGTCCTTAGGGGGCGGTCCTTAGGGCGGTCCTTAGAAAACATTTATCGACTGCTTCACGGAACAGACATGGCAAAGCAATCACTGGATTTGTCTCGTGCAGGCAGATGTAAATACACAACTTTCATAGCTCTACGATAAAGAATACGACCTACACACTTCCTTGAACCTAAAATAAGTAAAGAAGTAATTTTGTGTAGAAGTCAAATATTTGTTTTACATTAGAGGCAGACACATTGCATATGGAGCCTGTGACATAGTCCTTCTCCCCTTGTCTATAGGAGGAACGGCTGTAGACATTCACAAATGGAACAGATTTTGTGATCACTAATTAAAACAAATCAAATGTATTTATAAAGCCCTTCTTACATCAGCTGATATCTCAAAGTGCTGTACAGAAACCCAGCCTAAAACCCCCAAACAGCAAGCAATGCTTGCAACTAATGTCATGATATGTTTGGTAAAGTAAATAAGAAGGGAGAATAGTTTGGGTAGATGTTCCTAAATCAGAGTATGACTTTATATGGACATATTATAAAGTATGAGAAGGTTTATTCATTCACCTTTTTTTTTAAATCAAGTCATCATATTGGTTTATATTTTAATACATTTGTATAGTGTACTAGATCATATGGGTTTTTACTTAGACATAAACAAACAATACCAGGTGAAAGGCCAAAGGTCATAACTTTAGGAGGGGAACCACTACTACATTAATAAAATATTACCCTCTATATCTCCTGTATCTGATTATACTGACTGACACGTGGGAGTGTGTGTGTGTGTGTGTGTGTGTGTGTGTGTGTGTGTGTGTGTGTGTGTGTGTGTGTGTGTGTGTGTGTGTTTGCCTGGGTGCGTGTGGGCTGTTAACAATGTAAAGACCTCTGTGGTGAAACCTGACTACGGTGGCATTACAATCAGACATAACAGTGTGGACAAAGACAAAGACACTGCAGCACAGAAAGCATCAATATTTAACAGGGATGGTTTTCAGTCTGCTAGCTGGAGGATCTCACTGAGAGAGGCTGCATCCCAAATGGCACCCCATTCCCTTTAAAGTGCACTATTTTCTAGCCAAACAGGGTGCACTATAAAGGGAATAGGGAGTCATGTAGAATACAGCTGGAGAGAAGTGGTCAATTATATGACTTTACCTCACTGTTCTGCTCTGATAGTTTATTCATCTTCTCTCCAGCGGTGGACTGGCTTCACAATGAGGGACAGGAGGTTGTCCGGATCAGGAAAACCTCTGTGCCCCAGATCGAGGCTACAACTAAGAGTAGAGGCTTGGATTCAATCGAAAGCAAACTGTCGGCAATGCAACTTTGAAAGGCAGTTTCTCTTAAACAAGCGGAGGGGGGTGGTCTTTTATATTCCCACAGTAAAATGCCATTGGGTTTCAGCTGCATGCTGGGTACAGAGAGAGAGGACCTTTATGAAAGCAAGGTCACACCATTATTCATTAGTTGTGTCTCTGGAAGTGTCCCAAATGGCACCCTACTTCCTATATAGTGCACTACTTTTGACAAGAGCCCCCCCTATGGTGTGAGACATAGCCCTCAATAATACACTACGTAGACAAAAGTATGTGGACACCTTTTCAAATGAGTGGATTCGGCTAATTCAGTCACACCCGTTTACACTGGTGTGTAAAATTGAGCACACGGCCATGCAATCTCCATAGACGGGGCAGCAAGTAGCCTAGTGGTTGGTGCGTTGGACTAGTATCCGAAAGGCTGCTAGATCTAATCCCCGAGCTGAGAAGGTACAAATCTGTCGTTCTGCCCCTGAAAAAGGCAGTTAACCAACTGTTCCTAGCCTGTCATTGCAAATAAGAATTTGTTCTTAACTGACTTGCCTAGTTAAATAAAGGTTCAATAAAATAAACATGATAATAAATCGACAAACATTGGCAGTAGAATGGCCTGTCCTGAAGAGCCTGATGACTTTCAACGTGACACCGTCATAGGATGTCACCTTTCCAACAAGACAGTTTGTCAAATATCTGCCCTGCTAGAGCTGGTCAACTGTATGTTGTTATTGTGAAGTGGAAACGTCTAGAAGCAACAACAGCTCAGCCGTGAAGTGGTAGGCCACACAATCTCACAGAACGGGACCCCAAAAGTGCTGGAGCGCGTAGAGCGTAAAAAACGTCTGTCCTCGGTTGCAACACCCACTATCAAGTTCCAAACTGCCTATAGAAGCAACATCAGCACAATAACTGTTAATCTGGAGCTTGATGAAATGGTTTCCATGGCCGAGCAGCCGCACCCAAGGCTAAGATCACCATGTGCACTGCCAGGCTTCGGTTGGAGTGGTGTAAAGCTCTCCGTCATTGGACTCTGTAGCAGTGGAAATGCGTTCTCTGTAGTGATGAATCACGCTTCACCACCTGGCAGTCTGACGGACGAATCTGGGTTTGGCGGAAACCAGGTGAACACTACCTGCCCCAATGCATAGTGCCAACTGTAAAGTTTGGTGGAGAAGGAATAAAGGTCCAGGGCTGTTTTTCATGGTTCGGGCCCCTTAGTTCCACTGAAGGGAAATCTTAACAATACAGCATACAATGACACTGTCTCTGACCCTGTACCCACCTGACCACTGTCTCTGTCCCTGTACCCACCTGACCACTGTCTCTGACCCTGTACCCACCTGACCACTGTCTCTGACCCTGTACCCACCTGACCACTGTCTCTGACCCTGTACCCACCTGACCACTGTCTCTGACCCTGTACCCACCTGACCACTGTCTCTGTCCCTGTACCCACCTGACCACTGTCTCTGTCCCTGTACCCACCTGACCACTGTCTCTGTCCCTGTCCCCACCTGACCACTGTCTCTGTCCCTGTACCCACCTGACCACTGTCTCTGTCCCTGTACCCACCTGACCACTGTCTCTGTCCCTGTACCCACCCACCTGACCACTGTCTCTGACCCTGTACCCACCTGACCACTGTCTCTGACCCTGTACCCACCTGACCACTGTCTCTGTCCCTGTACCCACCTGACCACTGTCTCTGTCCCTGTACCCACCTGACCACTGTCTCTGACCCTGTACCCACCTGACCACTGTCTCTGACCCTGTACCCACCTGACCACTGTCTCTGACCCTGTACCCACCTGACCACTGTCTCTGACCCTGTACCCACCTGACCACTGTCTCTGTCCCTGTACCCACCTGACCACTGTCTCTGTCTCTGTCCCTGTACCCACCTGACCACTGTCTCTGTCCCTGTACCCACCTGACCACTGTCTCTGTCCCTGTACCCACCTGACCACTGTCTCTGACCCTGTACCCACCTGACCACTGTCTCTGTCCCTGTACCCACCTGACCACTGTCTCTGTCCCTGTACCCACCTGACCACTGTCTCTGACCCTCTGACAGAGACAGTGGTCAGGTGGGTACAGGGTCAGAGACAGTGGTCAGGTGGGTGGGTACAGGGACAGAGACTGTGGTCAGGTGGGTACAGGGACAGAGACAGTGGTCAGGTGGGTACAGGGACAGAGACAGTGGTCAGGTGGGTACAGGGTCAGAGACAGTGGTCAGTGGGTGGGTACAGGGTCAGAGACAGTGGTCAGGGTGGGTACAGGGTCAGAGACAGTGGTCAGGTGGGTGGCTACAGGGTCAGAGACAGTGGTCAGGTGGGTGGGTACAGGGTCAGAGACAGTGGTCAGGTGGGTACAGGACAGAGACAGTGGTCAGGTGGGTACAGGGACAGAGACAGAGACAGTGGTCAGGTGGGCACAGGGACAGAGACAGTGGTCAGGTGGGTACAGGGACAGAGACAGAGACAGTGGTCAGGTGGGTACAGGGACAGAGACAGAGACAGTGGTCAGGTGGGTACAGGGACAGAGACAGTGGTCAGGTGGGTACAGGGTCAGAGACAGAGGTCAGGTGGGTACAGAGACAGAGACAGTGGTCAGGTGGGTACAGGGACAGAGACAGTGGTCAGGTGGGTACAGGGTCAGAGACAGTGGTCAGGTGGGTGGGTACAGGGTCAGAGACAGTGGTCAGGTGGGTACAGGGTCAGAGACAGTGGTCAGGTGGGTGGGTACAGGGTCAGAGACAGTGGTCAGGTGGGTACAGGGTCAGAGACAGTGGTCAGGTGGGTACAGGGACAGAGACAGAGACAGTGGTCAGGTGGGTACAGGGACAGAGACAGTGGTCAGGTGGGTACAGGGACAGAGACAGTGGTCAGGTGGGTGGGTACAGGGACAGAGACAGTGGTCAGGTGGGTACAGGGACAGAGACAGTGGTCAGGTGGGTACAGGGACAGAGACAGTGGTCAGGTGGGTACAGGGTCAGAGACAGTGGTCAGGTGGGTGGGTACAGGGTCAGAGACAGTGGTCAGGTGGGTACAGGGTCAGAGACAGTGGTCAGGTGGGTACAGGGTCAGAGACAGTGGTCAGGTGGGTACAGGGTCAGAGACAGTGGTCAGGTGGGTACAGGGTCAGAGACAGTGGTCAGGTGGGTGGGTACAGGGTCAGAGACAGTGGTCAGGTGGGTACAGGGTCAGAGACAGTGGTCAGGTGGGTACAGGGTCAGAGACAGTGGTCAGGTGGGTACAGGGTCAGAGACAGTGGTCAGGTGGGTACAGGGACAGAGACAGTGGTCAGGTGGGTACAGGGACAGAGACAGAGACAGTGGTCAGGTGGGTACAGGGACAGAGACAGAGACAGTGGTCAGGTGGGTACAGGGACAGAGACAGAGACAGTGGTCAGGTGGGTACAGAGACAGTGGTCAGGTGGGTACAGGGACAGAGACAGAGACAGTGGTCAGGTGGGTACAGGGACAGAGACAGTGGTCAGGTGGGTACAGGGACAGAGACAGTGGTCAGGTGGGTACAGGGTCAGAGACAGTGGTCAGGTGGCTACAGGGTCAGAGACAGTGGTCAGGTGGCTACAGGGTCAGAGACAGTGGTCAGGTGGGTACAGGGACAGAGACAGTGGTCAGGTGGGTACAGGGTCAGAGACAGTGGTCAGGTGGGTACAGGGACAGAGACAGTGGTCAGGTGGGTACAGGGACAGAGACAGTGGTCAGGTGGGTACAGAGACAGTGGTCAGGTGGGTACAGGGACAGAGACAGTGGTCAGGTGGGTACAGGGACAGAGACAGTGGTCAGGTGGGTGGGTACAGGGACAGAGACAGTGGTCAGGTGGGTACAGGGACAGAGACAGTGGTCAGGTGGGTACAGGGACAGAGACAGTGGTCAGGTGGGTACAGGGACAGAGACAGTGGTCAGGTGGGTGGGTACAGAGTCAGAGACAGTGGGCAGGTGGGTACAGGGACAGAGACAGAGACAGTGGTCAGGTGGGTACAGGGTCAGAGACAGTGGTCAGGTGGGTACAGGGACAGAGACAGAGACAGTGGTCAGGTGGGTACAGGGACAGAGACAGTGGTCAGGTGGGTACAGGGACAGAGACAGTGGTCAGGTGGGTACAGGGACAGAGACAGTGGTCAGGTGGGTACAGGGACAGAGACAGAGACAGTGGTCAGGTGGGTACAGGGACAGAGACAGTGGTCAGGTGGGTACAGGGTCAGAGACAGTGGTCAGGTGGGTACAGGGACAGAGACAGTGGTCAGGTGGGTACAGGGTCAGAGACAGTGGTCAGGTGGGTACAGAGACAGTGGTCAGGTGGGTACAGGGACAGTGGTCAGGTGGGTACAGGGACAGTGGTCAGGTGGGTACAGGGACAGTGGTCAGGTGGGTACAGGGTCAGAGACAGTGGTCAGGTGGGTACAGAGACAGTGGTCAGGTGGGTACAGGGTCAGAGACAGTGGTCAGGTGGGTACAGAGACAGTGGTCAGGTGGGTACAGGGTCAGAGACAGTGGTCAGGTGGGTACAGGGACAGAGACAGTGGTCAGGTGGGTACAGGGACAGAGACAGTGGTCAGGTGGGTACAGGGACAGAGACAGTGGTCAGGTGGGTACAGGGACAGAGACAGTGGTCAGGTGGGTACAGGGACAGAGACAGTGGTCAGGTGGGTACAGGGTCATAGACAGTGGTCAGGTGGCTGGGGCCAGAGAAAGTGGTCAGGTGGGTGGGTACAGGGTCATAGACAGTGGTCAGGTGGGTACAGGGTCAGAGACAGAGGTCAGGTGGGTGGGTACAGGATCAGAGGTCAGGTGGGTGGGTACAGGGTCAGGACAGGGAAAGCCAGAAGGACGAGGCTTATGGCTGCTCCATAAGTCAACACTACTTAACATCAATTAATGAATTGGCAAAAACATTAGAAGAATCTACAGCATTGGATGTCACCTTAAACAACACTGAAATCTAGGTACCTGGTCTCACCCTAAAAAACACTGAAATCAAGGTACCTGGTCTCACCCTAAACAACACTGAAATCAAGGCACCTGGTCTCACCTAAACAACACTGAAATCAAGGCACCTGGTCTCACCTAAACAACACTGAAATCAAGTGTCTGCTGTACACAGATGACATGTTGCTGCTGTCTCCCACTAAGGAGGGTCTGCTGTCTCCCACTAAGGAGGGTCTGCTGTCTCCCACTAAGGAGGGTCTGCCGTCTCCCACTAAGGAGGGTCTGCTGTACACAAATGACCTGTTGCTGCTGTCTCCCACTAAGGAGGGTCTGCTGTCTCCCACTAAGGCGGGTCTGCTGTCTCCCACTAAGGAGGGTCTGCTGTCTCCCACTAAGGGGGTCTGCTGTACACAGATGACTTGGTGCTGATGTCTCCCACTAAGGAGGGTCTGCTGTCTCCCACTAAGGGGTCTGCTGTACACAGATTACTTGGTGCTGCTGTCTCCCACTAAGGAGGGTCTGCTGTACACAGATGACTTGGTGCTGCTGTCTCCCACTAAGGAGGGTCTGCTGTCTCCCACTAAGGAGGGTCTGCTGTCTCCCACTAAGGAGGGTCTGCTGTACACAGATGACTTGGTGCTGATGTCTCCCACTAAGGAGGGTCTGCTGTCTCCCACTAAGGAGGGTCTGCTGTACACAGATGACTTGGTGCTGATGTCTCCCACTAAGGAGGGTCTGCTGTCTCCCACTAAGGAGGGTCTGCTGTACACAGATGACTTGGTGCTGATGTCTCCCACTAAGGAGGGTCTGCTGTCTCCCACTAAGGAGGGTCTGCTGTACACAGATGACTTGGTGCTGATGTCTCCCACTAAGGAGGGTCTGCTGTCTCCCACTAAGGAGGGTCTGCTGTCTCCCACTAAGGAGGGTCTGCTGTACACAGATGACTTGGTGCTGATGTCTCCCACTAAGGAGGGTCTGCTGTCTCCCACTAAGGAGGGTCTGCTGTCTCCCACTAAGGAGGGTCTGCTGTCTCCCACTAAGGAGGGTCTGCTGTCTCCCACTAAGGAGGGTCTGCTGTCTCCCACTAAGGAGGGTCTGCTGTACACAGATGACTTGGTGCTGATGTCTCCCACTAAGGAGGAGTTACAGCAGCACCTACAGTAGATCACTGACCACAGTCTCTGTCCCTGTACCCACCCACCTGACCACTGTCTCTACAGCAGCACCTACAGTAGATCACTGACCACAGTCTCTGTCCCTGTACCCACCCACCTGACCACTGTCTCTACAGCAGCACCTACAGTAGATCACTGACCACAGTCTCTGTCCCTGTACCCACCCACCTGACCACTGTCTCTACAGCAGCACCTACAGTAGATCACTGACCACAGTCTCTGTCCCTGTACCCACCCACCTGACCACTGTCTCTACAGCAGCACCTACAGTAGATCACTGACCACAGTCTCTGTCCCTGTACCCACCCACCTGACCACTGTCTCTACAGCAGCACCTACAGTAGATCACTGACCACAGTCTCTGTCCCTGTACCCACCCACCTGACCACTGTCTCTACAGCAGCACCTACAGTAGACCACTGACCACTGTCTCTGTCCCTGTACCCACCCACCTGACCACTGTCTCTACAGCAGCACCTACAGTAGACCACTGACCACAGTCTCTGTCCCTGTACCCACCCACCTGACCACTGTCTCTACAGCAGCACCTACAGTAGATCACTGACCACTGTCTCTACAGCAGCACCTACAGTAGACCATCTGCACAGGTTCAGTCAGACCTGGGCCCTGACAGTATAATGGTGTTCCAAAAAAGGTCCAGTTCCCAGGACCACAAATACAAATTCCATCTAGACACCGTTGCCCAAGAGCACACAAAAAACTATACATACCTTGGCCTAATCATCAGCGCCACAGGTAACTTCCACAAAGCTCTGAACGATCTGAGAGACAAGGCAAGAAGGGCCTTCTATCAAAAGGAACATAACATTTGATATACCAATTAGGATCTGGCTAAAAATACTTGAATCAGTTATAAAACTCATTGCCCTTTATGGTTGTGAGGTCTGGGGTCCGCTCACCAACCAATAATTCACAAAATGGGACAAACACCAAATTGAGACTCTGCATGCAGAATTCTGCAAAGAATTCCTCTGTGTACAACATAAAACACCAAATAATGCATGCAGAGTAGAATTAGGCCGATACCCACTAATTATCCAAATCCAGAAAAGAGCGGTTAAATTCTACAACTACCTAAAAGGAATCAATTCCCAAACCTTCCATAACAAAGCCATCACCTACAGAGAGATGAACCTGGAGAAGAGTCCCCTAAGCAAGCTGGTCCTGGGGCTCTGTTTACAAACACAAACACACCCTACAGAGCCCCAGGACAGGAGCACAATTAGACCCTGCCAAATCATGAGAAAACAAAAAGATAATTATTTGACACATTGGAAAGATTTAACAAAAAAACAGAGAAAACTAGAATGCTATTTGGCCCTAAACAGAGAGTGCAGAATACCTGACCACTGTGACTGACCCAAAATTAAGGAAAGCTTTGACTATGTACAGACTCAGTGAGCATAGCCTTGCTATTGAGAAAGGCCGCCGTAGGCAGACATGGCTCTCAAGAGAAGAGAGGTATGTGCACACTGCCCACAAAATGAGGTGGAAACTGAGCTGCACTTCCTAAACTCCTGCCCAATGTATGACCATATTAGAGAGACATATTTCCCCAGATTACACAGACCCACAAAGAATTTGAAAACAAATCCAATTTTGATATTCTCCCATATCTACTGGGTGAAATACCACAGTGTGACATCACAGCAGCAAGATTTTTGACCTTTTGCCACAAGAAAAAGACAACCAGTGAAGAACAAACACCATTGTAAATACAACCTATATTTATGTTGTCTTGTTTTCCCTTTTGTACTTTATCTATTTGCACACCATTACAACACTGTATATGGACATAATATTACATTTGAAATGTCTGATTTATTTTGTGAGAGTAATAATGACTGTACCTTTTTAGTATTTAATTCACTTTTGTATATTATCTTTGAAATATATGTAAACATATGTTTCCCATGCCAATAAAGCCCTTAAATGGAATTGAATTGAGAGAGTGAGAGAGGGGCAGAGAGAGGGGAAGAGAGTGAGAGAGAGGCAGAGAGAGAGAGAGGCAGGGAGAGAGAGAGAGAGAGAGAGGCAGAGAGAGAGAGAGCGAGAGAGAGGCAGAGGCAGAGGCAGAGAGAGCGAGAGAGAGAGAGCGAGAGAGCGAGAGAGAGAGAGATAGAGAGGCAGAGAGAGCAGAGAGGCAGAGAGAGAGAGGAGGCAGAGAGAGAGAGAGAGGCAGAGAGAGGCAGAGAGAGAGAGAGGCAGCAGAGGAGAGAGGCAGAGGCAGAGGCAGAGGCAGAGGCAGAGAGAGAGCGAGAGAGAGAGAGAGAGAGAGCGAGAGAGAGAGATAGAGAAGCAGAGAGGCAGAGAGAGAGCAGAGAGAGGCAGAGAGAGAGAGCAGAGAGAGAGAGAGAGAGAGGCAGAGAGGCAGAGGAGAGGAGAGAGAGAGAGGAAGGCAGAGGCAGAGAGAGAGAGAGAGAGAGAGAGAGAGAGAGGCAGAGGCAGAGAGAGAGAGAGAGAGAGAGACAGACAGAGAGAGAGAGGCAGAGAGAGAGAGAGAGAGAGAGAGAGAGAGAGAGAGAGAGAGAGAGAGGAGAGGCAGAGGCAGAGGCAGAGGCAGAGAGAGAGAGAGAGAGAGAGAGGCAGAGAGAGAGAGAGAGGAAGGCAGAGGCAGAGAGGAGAGATATAGAGAGGCAGAGAGAGAGAGAGATAGATAGATATTATTAGAGAGAGAGAGGAAGGCAAAGGCAGAGACAGAGAGAGGCAGAGAGAGAGGGGCGGACACATAGTGATATGTAGAGACAGAGAGAGATCAAAAAATGAGAAGACATTTTAAATGCCATGCCACTCTGAATGCAGACAGGGAGTACAACCAGAGGTTATATGCAGAGGAAGGTGGACAGGGACAGGAAATAGATTTCAGAGTCTGTGTCCCATCTGGCGCCCTATTCCCTATACAGAACCCGAGGGGTCCAGGACCAAAGTAGTGCACTGTAAATAAAACAGCGCTACATTTGGGATTCATTCAGAGCTTCTTCTGATCTACAGGAGTTTACAGAACCACAGAGATATACCTGCTATATGCTGATTGAGTCAGGGCCTGATGCAGTACACACACACACACACACACACACACACACACACACACACACACACACACACACACACACACACACACACACACACACACACACACACACACACACACACACACACACACACACACACACACACACACACACACTGTATATGTATACAAACAAGCACGCATGCACGCTATATAGAGCGAAGACAACAGTCCAACCTCACACTCTGAGTAGCAGACTGATGGAGGGGAGACAACAGTCCAATCTCACACTCTGAGTAGCAGACTGATAGAGGGGAGACAACAGTCCAATCTCACACTCTGAGTAGCAGACTGATGGAGGGGAGACAACAGTCCAATCTCACACTCTGAGTAGCTGACTGATAGAGGGGAGACAACAGTCCAATCTCACACTCTGAGTAGCAGACTGATGGAGGGGAGACAACAGTCCAATCTCACACTCTGAGTAGCAGACTGATAGAGGGGAGACAACAGTCCAATCTCACACTCTGAGTAGCAGACTGATGGAGGGGAGACAACAGTCCAATCTCACACTCTGAGTAGCAGACTGACACAGAGAAGACAACAGTCCAACCTCACACTCTGAGTAGCAGACTGATACAGAGAAGACAACAGTCCAACCTCACACTCTGAGTAGCAGACTGATAGAGGGGAGACAACAGTCCAATCTCACACTCTGAGTAGCAGACTGATACAGAGAAGACAACAGTCCAACCTCACACTCTGAGTAGCTGACTGATAGAGAGAAGACAACAGTCCAACCTCACACTCTGAGTAGCAGACTGATAGAGAGAAGACAACAGTCCAACCTCACACTCTGAGTAGCAGACTGATAGAGAGAAGACAACAGTCCAACCTCACACTCTGAGTAGCTGACTGATAGAGAGAAGACAACAGTCCAACCTCACACTCTGAGTAGCAGACTGATAGAGAGAAGACAACAGTCCAACCTCACACTCTGAGTAGCAGACTGACAGAGAGAAGACAACAGTCCAACCTCACACTCTGAGTAGCAGACTGATAGAGAGGAGACAACAGTCCAACCTCACACTCTGAGTAGCAGACTGACAGAGAGAAGACAACAGTCCAACCTCACACTCTGAGTAGCAGACTGATACAGAGGAGACAACAGTCCAACCTCACACTCTGAGTAGCAGACTGATAGAGAGAAGACAACAGTCCAACCTCACACTCTGAGTAGCAGACTGATAGAGGGGAGACAACAGTCCAACCTCACACTCTGAGTAGCAGACTGATAGAGAGAAGACAACAGTCCAACCTCACACTCTGAGTAGCAGACTGAGATTGTGAGGTTGACAAAAGAAGAAAATTAGGTCCTCTCCACTACACACACGCCTCATGTAAGCACACACACACACACACACACACACACACACACACACACACACACACACACACACACACACACACACACACACACACACACACACACACACACACACACACACACACACACACACACACACACACACACACACACACACACACACACACACACACACACTCATCTAACTGTGAGTTAATCTTCTCCAACAGTTAACTTGAAGCAAACTAAATAATATTTCAGAAAGCATCAGTCAGTCCTTTTGAATAACCATTTGGGATGACTGCCTGAGAACATCCCCAAAGAGCAAGTCTCAGATGTATTAGAAAAGAGAAGAAGAGCAAGTCTCAGATGTATTAGAAAAGAGAAGAAGAGCAATGCAATAGATGGGCTTTTTACATCCTGTAGCTACTCAGAACACATTGGTTTCATCATAATTACATTTGAATAATAATCAAAGAAATGATTCCATGACAAACATGTCACTTAGTACAGGAAGCGTTTGGTTGTCTGGGAGTTAAATAGACAATGCAGGTGTCTGAACGTTTGGTTGTCTGGGAGTTAAATAGACAATGCAGGTGTCTGAGCGTTTGGTTGTCTGGGAGTTAAATAGACAATGCAGGTGTCTGAACGTTTGGTTGTCTGGGAGTTAAATAGACAATGCAGGTGTCTGAGCGTTTGGTTGTCTGGGAGTTAAATAGACAATGCAGGTGTCTGGACGTTTGGTTGTCTGGGAGTTAAATAGACAATGCAGGTGTCTGGACGTTTGGTTGTCTGGGAGTTAAATAGACAATGCAGGTGTCTGAACGTTTGGTTGTCTGGGAGTTAAATAGACAATGCAGGTGTCTGAACGTTTGGTTGTCTGGGGAGTTAAATAGACAATGCAGGTGTCTGGACGTTTGGTTGTCTGGGAGTTAAATAGACAATGCAGGTGTCTGAACGTTTGGTTGTCTGGGAGTTAAATAGACAATGCAGGTGTCTGAACGTTTGGTTGTCTGGGAGTTAAATAGACAATGCAGGTGTCTGAACGTTTGGTTGTCTGGGGAGTTAAATAGACAATGCAGGTGTCTGAACGTTTGGTTGTCTGGGAGTTAAATAGACAATGCAGGTGTCTGAACGTTTGGTTGTCTGGGAGTTAAATAGACAATGCAGGTGTCTGAACGTTTGGTTGTCTGGGAGTTAAATAGACAATGCAGGTGTCTGAACGTTTGGTTGTCTGGGAGTTAAATAGACAATGCAGGTGTCTGAGCGTTTGGTTGTCTGGGAGTTAAATAGACAATGCAGGTGTCTGAACGTTTGGTTGTCTGGGAGTTAAATAGACAATGCAGGTGTCTGAACGTTTGGTTGTCTGGGAGTTAAATAGACAATGCAGGTGTCTGAACGTTTGGTTGTCTGGGAGTTAAATAGACAATGCAGGTGTCTGAACGTTTGGTTGTCTGGGAGTTAAATAGACAATGCAGGTGTCTGAACGTTTGGTTGTCTGGGAGTTAAATAGACAATGCAGGTGTCTGAACGTTTGGTTGTCTGGGGGAGTTAAATAGACAATGCAGGTGTCTGGACGTTTGGTTGTCTGGGGGAGTTAAATAGACAATGCAGGTGTCTGAACGTTTGGTTGTCTGGGAGTTAAATAGACAATGCAGGTGTCTGAACGTTTGCTTGTCTGGGAGTTAAATAGACAATGCAGGTGTCTGAACGTTTGGTTGTCTGGGGAGTTAAATAGACAATGCAGGTGTCTGAACGTTTGGTTGTCTGGGGAGTTAAATAGACAATGCAGGTGTCTGAACGTTTGGTTGTCTGGGAGTTAAATAGACAATGCAGGTGTCTGAACGTTTGGTTGTCTGGGAGTTAAATAGACAATGCAGGTGTCTGAACGTTTGGTTGTCTGGGAGTTAAATAGACAATGCAGGTGTCTGAACGTTTGGTTGTCTGGGAGTTAAATAGACAATGCAGGTGTCTGAACGTTTGGTTGTCTGGGAGTTAAATAGACAATGCAGGTGTCTGAACGTTTGGTTGTCTGGGAGTTAAATAGACAATGCAGGTGTCTGAACGTTTGGTTGTCTGGGAGTTAAATAGACAATGCAGGTGTCTGAACGTTTGGTTGTCTGGGAGTTAAATAGACAATGCAGGTGTCTGAACGTTTGGTTGTCTGGGGAGTTAAATAGACAATGCAGGTGTCTGAACGTTTGGTTGTCTGGGAGTTAAATAGACAATGCAGGTGTCTGAACGTTTGGTTGTCTGGGAGTTAAATAGACAATGCAGGTGTCTGAACGTTTGGTTGTCTGGGAGTTAAATAGACAATGCAGGTGTCTGAACGTTTGGTTGTCTGGGAGTTAAATAGACAATGCAGGTGTCTGAACGTTTGGTTGTCTGGGAGTTAAATAGACAATGCAGGTGTCTGAACAGATAAGAAGAACCTGAAGAGGCAGGAACCTGAAGAGGCAGGAACCTGTAGAGTACATGAGGAGAGGTGGTGAGGAGGAGAGGAGGCATTCATAGGCCATTGATGCAGCTCCAGCTCACATGAGTAGGTTTGATAATATTTTGTAGTAGGAGGTGGTGGGGGAGAAGAGGAGAGGTGGTGGGGAGGAGAGGAGAGGTGGTGGATGGAGAGGAGGTGGTGGGGAGAAGAGGAGAGGTGGTGGGGAGGAGAGGAGAGGTGGTGGGGAGGAGAGGAGAGGTGGTGGGGAGGAGAGGAGATGGTGTGATGAGAGGAGAGGAGGTGGTGAGGAGGAGAGGAGAGGTGGTGGAGGAGAGGAGAGGTGGGGGAGGAGAGGATGTGGGGAGGAGGAGGAGAGGTGGTGGGGAGGAGAGGAGAGGTGTGGGAGGAGAGGAGAGGTGGTGAGGGAGGAGGAGGAGAGGTGGTGAGGAGGAGAGGAGGGAGAGGTGGTGGGGAGGAGAGGAGAGGAGGTGGTGAGGAGGAGAGGAGAGGCAGGAGGAGGAGAGAGGAGGTGGTGAGGAGGATGAGGAGAGGTGGTGGGGAGGAGAGGAGCTAGGTGGTGGGGAGGGGGAGGAGGAGGAGGAGAGGTGGTGGGGAGGAGGAGGAGAGGTGGGAGGGGAGGAGGAGGAGGTGGTGGGGAGGAGAGGAGAGGTGGTGGGGAGGAGAGGAGAGGTGGTGAGAGAGGAGGTGGTGAGGAGAGGGTGGTGGGGAGGAGAGGAGAGGTGGTGGGGAGGAGAGGAGAGGTGGTGAGGAGGAGAGGAGAGGTGGTGGGGAGGAGAGGAGGTGGTGAGGAGGAGAGGAGAGGTGGTGGGGAGGAGAGGAGAGGTGTGGGGAGGAGAGGAGAGGTGGTGGGGAGGGAGAGGAGAGGTGGTGAGGAGGAGAGGGAGAGGTGGTGGGGAGGAGGAGAGGAGAGGTGGTGAGGAGAGAGGGGAGAGGTGGTGAGGAGGAGAGGAGAGGTGGTGAGGAGGAGAGGAGAGGTGGTGGGGAGGAGGAGAGGAGAAGTGGTGAGGGGAGAGAGGAGGTGGTGAGGAGGAGAGGGGAGAGGTGGTGAGGAGGGAGAGGAGAGGTGGTGGGGAGGAGAGGAGAGAGAGGTGGTGGGGAGGAGAGGATAGGTGTGGGGAGGAGAGGAGAGGTGGTGAGGGAGGAGAGAGGAGAGAGGTGGTGAGGAGGAAGGGAGGAGAGGTGGTGGGGAGGAGAGGAGAGGTGGTGAGGAGGAGAGGAGGCGGGTGAGGAGGAGAGGAGAGGTGTGGTGGGAGAGGATATATGTGGGGAGGAGAGGAGAGGTGGTGGGGAGGAGAGGAGAGGTGGTGAGGAGGGGAGGAGGTGGTGGGGAGGAGAGGAGGTGTGGGGAGGGAGAGGAGAGGTGTGGGGAGGAGAGGAGGTGGTGAAGAGGAGAGGAGAGGAGAGGAGAGGAGAGGAGAGATGGTGAGGAGGAGAGGAGGTGGTGGGGAGGGAGGAGAGTTGGTGGGGAGGAGAGGAGAGGTGGTGAGGAGGAGAGGAGAGGAGGGAGGAGTGGAGAGGTGGTGAGGAGGAGAGGGAGGTGGGGGAGGAGAGGAGGAGGTGGGGGGAGGAGAGGGGAGGAGAGGTGGTGAGGAGGGAGAGGAGAGGTGGTGGGGAGGGAGAGGAGAGGTGGTGAGGAGAGGAGAGGAGGGCAGGGGGAGGAGAGGAGGTGGTGAGGAGGGAGGAGAGGTGGTGAGGAGGAGAGGAGTGTGGGGAGGAGGAGAGAGGTGGTGAGGAGGAGAGGAGAGGTGGGGAGGAGGAGAGGTGGTGGAGGGGAGGAGAGGAGAGGTGGTGAGGAGGAGAGGAGAGGTGGTGGGAGGGAGGAGAGGTGGTGGGGAGAGAGGAGAGGAGAGGAGGAGGAGGAGAGGAGAGGTGGTGGGGAGGAGAGGAGAGGTGAGGAGGAGGAGAGGAGGGGAGGTGAGGAGGAGAGGAGAGGTGGTGGGAGGAGAGGAGAGGTGGTGGGAGGAGGAGGAGGGGTGTGGGAGGAGAGGAGAGGTGGTGAGGAGGAGAGGAGAGGTGGTGAGGAGGAGAGGAGAGGTGGTGGGGAGGAGAGGAGAGGTGGTGAGGAGGAGAGGAGAGGTGGTGGAGAGGAGGAGGTGGTGGGGAGGAGAGGAGAGGAGGAGGGAGGAGAGGAGGTGGTGGGGAGGGAGAGGAGGTGGTGAGGAGGAGGGAGGTGGTGGGGAGGAGATGGAGAGGTGGTGGGGAGGAGAGGAGAGGTGGTGAGGAGGAGGAGGAGGTGGTGGGGAGGAGAGGAGAGGCGGTGAGGAGGAGAGGAGGTGGTGGGAGGAGAGGAGAGGTGTGGGGGAGGAGAGGAGAGGTGGTGGGGAGGGAGAGGAGAGGTGGTGAGGAGGAGGAGAGGGAGGAGGTGGGGAGGAGAGGAGAGGTGTGGGGAGGAGAGGAGAGGTGTGGGGGAGGAGAGGAGGTGGTGAAGAGGAGAGGAGAGGAGAGGAGAGGAGAGGAGAGGGAGAGGAGAGGAGAGAGAGGAGAGATGGTGAGGAGGAGAGGAGGTGGTGGGGAGGAGAGGAGGTTGGTGGGGGAGGAGAGGAGGTGGTGAGGAGGAGAGGAGAGGTGTGGGGAGGAGAGGAGAGAGGTGGTGAGGAGGAGAGGAGAGGTGTGGGGAGGAGAGGAGAGGTGTGGGGAGGAGAGGGGAGGAGAGGAGAGAGGTGGTGAGGAGGAGGAGAGGTGGTGGGGAGGAGAGGAGAGGTGGTGAGGAGGAGGAGAGGGAGGAGAGGAGAGGTGGTGAGGAGGAGAGGAGAGGAGGAGGAGAGGAGGTGGGGGGGAGAGGAGGAGGAGAGGAGGGTGGAGGAGGGGAGGAGAGGTGGGGGGGAGGAGATGAGAGGTGGTGAGGAGAGAGGAGGAGGTGGTGGGGAGGGGAGAGGAGAGGTGGTGGGGAGGAGGAGGGAGAGGGAGAGGAGAGAGGAAGGAGAGGAGAGGAGAGGAGGAGAGGAGGAGAGGTGGTGGGGAGGGAGAGGAGAGGTGGTGAGGAGGAGAGGAGAGGAGAGGAGGTGGTGAGGAGGAGAGGAGAGGTGGTGAGAGAGGAGAGGAGAGGAGAGGAGAGAGGAGAGGTGGTGAGGAGGAGAGGAGGGGGTGTGGGGAGGAGAGGAGAGGTGGTGGGGAGGAGAGGAGAGGTGGTGAGGAGAGGAGGTGTGGGGAGGAGAGAGGTGTGGGGAGAGGGAGGAGAGGAGAGTAGGTGAGGAGGAGAGGGAGGAGACGGTGGGGAGGAGGTGGTGGGGAGAGGGGAGAGGAGAGGAGAGGAGGGAGAGATGGTGAGAAGAGGTGGTGAGGAGGAGGAGGTGGTGGGGAGGAGAGGAGAGGAGAGGAGAGGAGAGGGGAGAGGAGGGAGGAGAGGAGAGGAGAGGAGAGGAGAGGGAGAGGAGAGGAGAGAGGAGAGGAGGAGAGGAGAGGTGGTAGGGGAGGAGAGAATTTGAGTGGGGAGGAGAGGAGGGATTAGATGGTGACTTAGGGGAGAGGTGGTAGGGAGAGGAAGGAGAGGTGAGGAAGAGAGGAGAGGTGGTGGGGAGGAGAGGAGAGGAGAAGTAAGGAAGAGAGGTGAGGAAGAGAGGAGAGGTGGTGGGGAGGAGAGGGAGAGGTGAGAAAGAGAGAGGTGAGAGAGAGAGGAGAGGAGAGGAGAGAGGAGGAGAGGTGAGGAGGAGGAGGTGGGTGGGGAGGAGAGAGATGTGTGGTGGGGAGGAGAGAGGAGAGGTGAGTGAGGAAGAGAGGAGAGGTGGTGAGGAAGGGGAGAGGAGGTGGTGGAGAGGAGAGGAGAGGAGAGGTGGTGGGGAGGAGAGGAGGCGGTGAGGAGGAGAGAGGAGAGGTGGTGGGGAGAGAGGAGAGGCGGTGAGAAGGAGAGGAGAGTGGTGGGGAGGAGAGGAGAGGTGAGGTGGGGAGGAGAGGAGGTGGTGGGGAGGAGAGGAGGTGGTGGGGAGAGGAGGGAGAGGAGAGGAGGGGAGGGGAAGAGAGGAGAGGAGAGGAGAGGAGACGCAGGAGAGGAGAGGAGAGGGAGAGGGAGAGGGAGAGGAGAGGAGAGGAGAGGGAGAGGAGAGGAGAGGAGAGGAGGAGAGGAGAGGTACATTTTTTAGGAGATTTGGTGGGGAGGAGAGGAGGGGAGAGATGGTACTTACTTATTAATAATTGCTTAATATTATTTACATTATTATTTATTATTTATTTACAACATATATATTATTACTTATATTTATTATTACATTATTATTATTTATTACTTATTATTTATTACTTATTATTTACATTAATATTATTTATTATTTATTATTTATTATTTATTATTTACATTATTATTTATTATTTATTATTACATATTATTTATTATTTATTATTATTATCATTATTATTATTATTATTTATTATTATATATTAATATTACTATTTATTATTTACACATATATTATTAATCACATTATTATATATTTACATCTATAACATATTATACATTAAATACTTATTACTACTATATTATTTACATTATTATTTACACATGCTATTAACTACATTAATATTATTACATTATCATTACACATTATTTATTATTTATTATTACGCTATCATTTATACACTAATGACACTATTATGACCTTACTATTACATATTTATTCACGTACAGCTAGGACTATTCTTACATTATTATCACCAGGAGATTACAGAGGAGAGGAGACTATATAGACTATAATTATCACTGGGGGAGGAAAGATGGTGAGGAAGAGAGAGGAGAGGAGACTAGGAGAGGACAGGAGATTTAGATTAGATTAGGATTAGGAGAGGACTAGGAGAGGAGAGGAGAGGAGAGGATTCCTATAAGGAGAGGAGAGGTGGTGGGGAGGAGAGGAGATTTGGTGGGGGAGGAGGAGGAGGAGAGATGGTGAGGAAGAGGGAGAGGTGGTGGGGAGAGGAAGGAGGTGAGGAAGAGAGGAGAGGTGGTGGGGAGGAGAGGAGGAGAAGTGAGGAAGAGGAGGTGAGGAAGAGGAGAGGTGGTGGGGAGGAGAGGAGGTGAGGAAGAGAGGTGAGAGGAGGAGAGGAGAGGAGAGGAGAGGAGATTATGAGGAGGAGGAGAGGTGGTGGGGATATTAGATGTGGTGGGGAGGATGAGGATTATATTTTATTAACATATTTAGATATTATTACCATTGAGGAACTATTATTATAGGAGAGGTATCATATATTTATTAGGATATTTAGAGGAGAGGAGAGGATTACGTATTTATTATTAGAGGAGCGGTTGATATTACATTAGATTTATTATTTATTTATTATTATTATTTATTATTATTTAGGATTATTATTAATATATATTATTATATTTATGGGGAGGAGATTTACATGGTATGGGGGATTAGGGGAGGTATTAAACAGGATTTACATTATTAGGATTAGGATTTATTAGGGAGATTAGAGGAGATTTATTAGAGGAGAGGAGAGGAGAGGAGATTTAGGAGACATTTGGAGGAGAGGAGAGGTGGTGGGGAGGAGAGAGGAGAGGATGAGAAGGGAGGGGAGGGAGAGGAGGGAGGGGGGGGAGAGGAGAGGACATAGGCCACAGAAGAGGAAGGACCAGAGAGCTGAGAGGAGATTGGTGGGGATTGCCTGTCCTCTGTTGCATCATCACTACCGAGTTTAGGAGGTAATTTATTAAGGAACTGGATCCTCTGGATTTAGTCAGCACAAGAAAGGAGAGGTAATGTCAGCACAAGAGATCCTCTGGAGGAACATCAGCACAAGGTGGTGAGGGAGGAGAGGAGGTGGTGAGGAGGCTCAGCAGGAGTGGTGAGGAACGCCAGCACAAGAGACAGTGAACGAGAGACCACTGAGAGTGTGAGCACAAGAAGGTGTGGAGGAACGCTCAGCAAGAACTGATCCTCTGGTGGTGAGACGCCAGGTGGTGACAAGAAGAGTCCCTGACGAAAGGAGTCAGCACAAACTGACGTCTGGAGGCTCAGCAACGTGAGGCAAGAACTGATCCTCTGGAGTGCTGAACAGGTTGCGTGTAACAAGTCTGTGATAGGCATCACGTCAGTTCCAGAACTGATCCTCTGGAGGCAATGTCAGCACTAGAACTGATCCTCTGGAGGTAATGTCAGCACAAGAACTGATCCTCTGGAGGTAATGTCAGCACAAGAACGGGCATCCTCTGGAGGTAACGTCAGCACAAGAACTGATCCTCTGGAGGTAATGTCAGCACAAGAACTGATCCTCTGGAAGCAACGTCAGCACAAGAACTGATCCTCTGGAGGTAACGTCAGCACAAGAACTGATCCTCTGGAAGCACAAGAAATCAGCAGCAAGAACTGGATCCTCTGGAAGTAACGCCAGCACAAGAACTGATCCTCTGGAGGTAATGTCAGCACAAGAACTGATCCTCTGGAAGTAACGTCAGCACAAGAACTGATCCTCTGGAAGTAACGTCAGCACAAGAACTGATCCTCTGGAAGTAACGTCAGCACAAGAACTGATCCTCTGGAGGCAACGTCAGCACAAGAACTGATCCTCTGGAGGTAATGTCAGCACAAGAACTGATCCTCTGGAGGTAACGCAGCACAAGAACTGATCCTCTGGAGGTAATGTCAGCACAAGAACTGATCCTCTGAGGTAACGTCAGCACAAGAACTGATCCTCTGGAAGTAATGTCAGCACAAGAACTGATCCTCTGGAGGTAATGTCACAAGAACTGATCCTCTGGTCAGCACAAGAACTGATCCTCTGGAGGGTAACGTCAGCACAAGAACTGATCCTCTGGAAGTAATGTCAGCACAAGAACTGATCCTCTGGAAGTAACGTCAGCACAAGAACTGATCCTCTGGAAGTATGGGGAGGTCAGCACAAGAACTGATCCTCTGGTAATGTCAACACAAGGTGACCACTGAGTCAGCACAAGAACTGATCCTCTGGAAGTAACGTCAGCACAAGAACTGATCCTCTGAAGCATCAACGTCAGCACAAGAACTGATCCTCTGGAGGTAATGTCAGCACAAGAACTGATCCTCTGGAGGTAATGTCAGCACAAGAACTGATCCTCTGGAGGTAACGTCAGCACAAGAACTGATCCTCTGGAGGTAATGTCAGCACAAGAACTGATCCTCTGGAGGTAATGTCAGCACAAGAACTGATCCTCTGGAGGTAATGTCAGCACAAGAACTGATCCTCTGGAAGTAACGTCAGCACAAGAACTGATCCTCTGGAGGTAATGTCAGCACAAGAACTGATCCTCTGGAGGTAACGTCAGCACAAGAACTGATCCTCTGGAGGTAACGTCAGCACAAGAACTGATCCTCTGGAGGTAACGTCAGCACAAGAACTGATCCTCTGGAAGTAACGTCAGCACAAGAACTGATCCTCTGGAGGTAATGTCAGCACAAGAACTGATCCTCTGGAGGTAACGTCAGCACAAGAACTGATCCTCTGGAAGTAACGTCAGCACAAGAACTGATCCTCTGGAGGTAACGTCAGCACAAGAACTGATCCTCTGGAAGTAACGTCAGCACAAGAACTGATCCTCTGGAAGTAACGTCAGCACAAGAACTGATCCTCTGGAGGTAACGTCAGCACAAGAACTGATCCTCTGGAGGTAATGTCAGCACAAGAACTGATCCTCTGGAGGTAACGCCAGCACAAGAACTGATCCTCTGAAGTAACGCCAGCACAAGAACTGATCCTCTGGAGGTAATGTCAGCACAAGAACTGATCCTCTGGAGGTAATGTCAGCACAAGAACTGATCCTCTGGAATTGTAATGTCAGCACAAGAACTGATCCTCTGGAGGTAATGTCAGCACAAGAACTGATCCTCTGGAGGTAATGTCAGCACAAGAACTGATCCTCTGGAGGTAATGTCAGCACAAGAACTGATCCTCTGGAGGTAATGTCAGCACAAGAACTGATCCTCTGGAGGTAATGTCAGCACAAGAACTGATCCTCTGAGGTAATGTCAGGTAATGTCAGCACAAGAACTGATCCTCTGGAGGTAATGTCAGCACAAGAACTGATCCTTGGTAGGAGGTAATGTCAGCACAAGAACTGATCCTCTGGAGGTAACGTCAGCACAAGAACTGATCCTCTGGAGGTAATGTCAGCACAAGAACTGATCCTCTGGAGGTAACATCAGCACAAGAACTGATCCTCTGGAGGTAACGTCAGCACAAGAACTGATCCTCTGGAGGTAACATCAGCACAAGAACTGAACAGGTAGAGTGTAATGACTGATCCTCTAGAGTGTAATGACGGGCACAAGAACAGATCCTGATGGGGAACATCAGACAATGATGATTGATCCTCTTGGAGTGTAATGTGGGAACAAGAACGAGGTGATAGTGGCAATGACGGGGAACAGCCAGACAAGTAATGATGGGAACAGGTAATGATCAGCACAAGAGCTGATAATGATGGGGAACAGGTGTAGTGCAAATGATGGGGAACAAGGTAATGTAATGATTTTAAACAGGCAGAGTGTAATGATGGGGATGTTAGGCAGAGTGTAATGATGGGGAAAAGGTAGAGTGTAATGATGGGGAACAGTGTAAATGATGGGGAACAGGTAGAGTGTAAATGATGGGGAAACAGGTAGAGTGTAATGATGGGGAACAGGTAGAGTTAATGATGGGGAACAGGTCCAAGACGGGTAAATGATGGGAACAATATGAATGGAAACATTAGAGTGACTAAAATGATGGGGAACTAGGTGTAGTGTAAATGATTGTTCAAATGACGGGGAACAGCAGATGTAATGATCTGATTATAACAGAACAGGTAGATGAACATGATGGGGAACAAGTAAATGATGGGGAAAGGTGAGTGTAATGACGGGGAACAGGTAGAGTGCAATGATAGGGGAACAGGCAGAGTGCAAATGATGGGGAAGCAGATGACCAGGTGATGGGAGCAGGTAGTGTAATGATGGGGGAAACAGTCAGTGTAATGATGGGAAGATGTAATGATGGGGAACAGGTAGAGTGTAATGATGGGGAACAGGTAGAGTGTAATGATGGGGAACAGGGTAGAGTGTAATGATGGGGAGCAGGTAGAGTGTAATGATGGGGAACAGGCAGAGGTAATGAACCAGGTAGAGTGTAATGATGGGGAACAGGTAGAGTGTAATGATGGGGAACAGGTAGAGTGTAATGATGGGAACAGGTAAATGATGGGGAACAGGTAGAGTGTAAATGATGGGGAACAGGTAGAGTGTAATGATGGGGACCAGGTAGAGTGTAATGATGGGGAACAGGTAGAGTGTAATGATGGGGAACAGGTAGAGTGTAATGATGGGGAACAGGTGAGTGTGAGAATAGGTAGAGTGTAAATGATGGGGAACAGGCAGAGTGTAATGATGGGGAACAGGTAGAGTGTAATGATGGGGAACAGGTAGAGTGTAATGATGGGGAACAGGTAGAGTGTAATGATGGGGAAACAGGTAGAGTGCAATGATGGGGAACAGGTAGAGTAATGATGGGGAACAGGTAGAGTGTAATGATGGGGAACAGGTAGAGTGTAACGATGGGGAACAGGTAGAGTGTAATGATGGGGAACAGGTAGAGTGTAATGACGGGGGAACAGGCAGAGTGTAATGATGGGGAACCAGAGTGCAAGTGTAATGATGGGGAGCAGGTAGAGTGTAATGATGGGGACCAGGTAGAGTGTAATGATGGGGAACAGGTAGAGTGTAAATGATGGGGAACAGGTGTAGAGTAAATGATGGGAGGCAGTGTAATGATGGGAAACAGGTAGAGTAACGATGGGGAACAGGTGTGTAATGATGGGGAAACAGGTAGAGTGTAATGATGGGGAACAGGTAGAGTGTAATGATGGGGAACAGGTAGAGTGTAAATGATGGGGAACAGGTAGAGTGCAAAGTGTAATGATAGGGGAACAGGTAGAGTGTAATGATGGGGAACAGGTAGAGTGTAATGATGAGGGGAACAGGTATAGTGTAATGATGGGAACAGGTAGAGTGTAATGATGGGGAACAGGCAGAGTGTAATGATGGGGAGTGCAATGAGGTAGAGGTAATGATGGGGAACAGGTAGAGTGTAATGATGGGGAACAGGTAGAGTGTAATGAGGATGGGGACCAGGTAGAGTGTAATGATGGGGAACAGGTAGAGTGTAATGATGGGGACCAGGTAGAGTGTAATGATGGGGAACAGGTAGAGTAATGATGTAATGATGGGGAGCAGGTAGAGGTGATGGGGAAAGCATGTAAATGATGGGGAACAGGTAGAGTGTAATGATGGGAACAGGTAGAGTGTAATGATGGGGAGCAGGTAGGTGTAAATGATGTAATGATGGGGATGATGGGAACAGGTAGAGTGTAATGATGGTGTATGGGGAACAGGTAGAGTGTAATGATGGGGAACAGGTAGAGTGTAATGATGGGGAACAGGGTAGTAGTGTAAATGATGGGGAACAGGTAGAGTGTAATGATGGGGAACAGGTAGAGTGTAATGATGGGGGTAGTGCAAATGATGGGGACCAGGCAGTGTAATGATGGGGAACAGGTAGAGTGTAAATGATGGGGAACAGGTAGAGTGTAATGATGGGGAACAGGCAGAGTGTAATGATGGGGAACAGGTAGAGTGTAATGATGGGGAACAGGTAGAGTGTAATGATGGGGAACAGGTAGAGTGTAATGATGGGGAACAGGTAGAGTGTAATGATGATGGGGAACAGGTAGAGTGTAATGATGGGGAACAGGTGTGTAATGATGGGGAACAGGTGAGTGTAATGATGGGGACCAGGTAGAGTGTAATGATGGGGAACAGGTAGAGTGTAATGATGGGGAACAGGTATAGTGTAAATGATGGGGAACAGGTAGAGTGTAATGATGGGGAACAGGTGTAGTGTAAATGATGGGGGAACAGGTATAGTGTAATGATGGGGAACAGGCAGAGTGTAATGATGGGGAACAGGTAGAGTGTAATGATGTAAATGATGGGGACCAGGTAGAGTGTAATGATGGGGAACAGGTAGAGTGTAATGATGGGGAACAGGTGTAGTGTAATGATGGGGAACAGGTAGAGTGTAATGATGGGGACCAGG
>NW_026280673.1:0-10000 GCF_023373465.1 Oncorhynchus keta
TCCTCTCCTCCCTCTCCCTCTCCTCCCTTTCCCCCGCTCCCCCTCCCCTCTCCCCCATCTCTCCCTCTCCTCTTTCCCTCCTCTCCTCCCTCCTCCCTCTCCCTCCCTTTCCCCCGCTCCCCGCTCTCTCCTCTCCCCCCATCTCTCCCTCTCTCTTTCCCTCCCTCTCCTCCCTCTCCCTCTCCCTCCTTCCTCTCTCTTCCTCTCCTCTCTCTCCCCTTATCTTCTCTCTCACCTCTCCCCTTTCCCCTCTCGCCAACAGTACCAGACTGCAAACATAACCATGTTTGACTAGTGAGGGGTGAGAGGGGACAGGAGACACACCATCCTCTCCAGTATTAGTGCTGCTACCTCTAAGTGTTGGTCTATGTGGACAGCTTTAGGGATTAGAAGTGAAAACAGCAGACCTGACCTCTTTCAGCCAGGACCAGGGTTGTACTGACGACAGACAGACAGACAGACAGACAGACAGACAGACAGACAGACAGACAGACAGACAGACAGACAGACAGACAGACAGACAGACAGACAGACAGACAGACAGAGAGATAGAGATACCCATGGGAGGGTAGATTACAACAGGGGGTAGATTATAACAGGACATACAAACAGTTTGAGCTCATTAGCTACAGCACAACATGATCTAAAAGAGAAAGGGAACTTCCTGTCCCTAACCCTAGATCTCTCCTGACCCCTCCCTAACCCTAGATCTCTCCTGACCCCTCCCTAACCCTAGATCTCTCCTGACCCCTCCCTAACCCTAGATCTCTCCTGACCCCTCCTGACCCCTCCCTAACCCTGTCCCTGATATCTCCTGACCCCTCCTAACCCTGTCACTGATCTGTCCTGACCCCTCCCTAACCCTGTCCTAGATCTGTCCTGACCCCTCCCTAACCCTCTATCTCTTCTGACCCCTCCCTAACCCTAGATCTCTCCTGACCCCTCCCTAACCCTAGATCTCTCCTGACCCCTCCCTAACCCTAGATCTCTCCTGACCCCTCCCTAACCCTGTCACTGATCTGTCCTGACCCCTCCCTAACCCTGTCCTAGATCTGTCCTGACCCCTCCCTAACCCTAGATCTCTCCTGACCCCTCCCTAACCCTGTCACTGATCTGTCCTGACCCCTCCCTAACCCTGTCCTAGATCTGTCCTGACCCCTCCCTAACCCTAGATCTCTCCTGACCCCTCCTAACCCTGTCACTGATCTCTCCTGACACCTCCCTAACCCCTGTCCCTGATATCTCCTGACCCTCCCTAACCCTGTCACTGATCTGTCATGGCCCTCCCTAACCCTGTCCTAGATCTGTCCTGACCCCTCCCTAACCCTAGATCTCTCCTGACCCCTCCTAACCCTGTCACTGATCTCTCCTGACCCCTCCCTAACCCTAGATCTCTCCTGACCCCTCCCTAACCCTAGATCTCTCCTGACCCCTCCTAACCCTGTCACTGATCTCTCCTGACACCTCCTAACCCTGTCACTGATATCTCCTGACCCCTCCCTAACCCTAGATCCCTCCTGGCCCCGTGTGTGTGTGTGTGTGTGTGTGTGTGTGTGTGTGTGTGTGTGTGTGTGTGTGTGTGTGTGTGTGTGTGTGTGTGTGTGTGTGTGTGTGTGTGTGTGTGTGTGTGTGTGTGTGTGTGTGTGTGTGTGCGTGTGTGTGCGTGTGTGTGTGCGTGTGTGTGTGTGTGTGTGTGTGCGTGTGTGGTGTCCAAACACCCAGCGCTCCCTAGGCCTTCTGTCTGAGGACCGACTAGGCTCACCCAGCCACATAACAATACACACAGGCACAAACCACCTGAGAACACAGCAGGAAAGGATGGCCACAGCACTCAAGGGAGTGATTGAAAAAGCTTCTTCTACTTTCCCCAGCGCAAGTGGTTATCTCCACCCTGCTACCACGAAAAGACTTCCACCCTGCTACCATACAGCGGGTTAACGCAAGTATTTCCCATGACTGTGCCTCAAAACCGAATGTTTTCCTGGCCCACCACTCCACCCTGGACCTGAACATCCTCTATGACCAGGTCCACCCTGGACTAGAACATCCTCTATGACCAGGTCCACCCTGGACTAGAACAGCCTCTATGACCAGGTCCAACCTGGACTAGAACAGCCTCTATGACCAGGTCCACCCTGGACTAGAACATCCTCTATGACCAGGTCCACCCTGGACTAGAACAGTCTCTATGACCAGGTCCACCACTCCACCCTGGACTAGAACATCCTCTATGACCAGGTCCACCCTGGACTAGAACAGCCTCTATGACCAGGTCCACCTCTGGACTAGAACAGTCTCTATGACCAGGTCCACCTGGACTAGAACATCCTCTATGACCAGGTCCACCCTGGACTAGAACAGCTCTATGACCAGGTCCACCCTGGACTAGAACAGCCTCTATGACCAGGTCCACCCTGGACTAGAACATTCTCTATGACCAGGTCCACCACTCCACCCTGGACTAGAACATCCTCTATGACCAGGTCCACCCTGGACTAGAACAGCCTCTATGACCAGGTCCAACCTGGACTAGAACAGCCTCTATGACCAGGTCCACCCTGGACTAGAACAGCCTCTATGACCAGGTCCAACCTGGACTAGAACAGCCTCTATGACCAGGTCCACCCTGGACTAGAACATCCTATGACCAGGTCCACCCTGGACTAGAACAGCCTCTATGACCAGGTCCAGCCTGGACTAGAACATCCTCTATGACCAGGTCCACCCTGGACTAGAACAGCCTCTATGACCAGGTCCAACCTGGACTAGAACAGTCTCTATGACCAGGTCCACCCTGGACTAGAACAGCCTCTATGACCAGGTCCACCTGGACTAGAACATCCTCTATGACCAGGTCCAACCTGGACTAGAACAGCCTCTATGACCAGGTCCACCCTGGACTAGAACATCCTCTATGACCAGGTCCAACCTGGACTAGAACAGCCTCTATGACCAGGTCCACCCTGAACTAGAACAGCCTCTATGACCAGGTCCACCCTGGACTAGAACATCCTCTATGACCAGGTCCACCCTGGACTAGAACAGCCTCTATGACCAGGTCCACCCTGGACTAGAACATCCTCTATGACCAGGTCCACCCTGAACTAGAACAGCCTCTATGACCAGGTCCACCCTGGACTAGAACATCCTCTATGACCAGGTCCAACCTGGACTAGAACAGCCTCTATGACCAGGTCCACCCTGGACTAGAACATCCTCTATGACCAGGTCCAACCTGGACTAGAACAGCCTCTATGACCAGGTCCACCCTGAACTAGAACAGCCTCTATGACCAGGTCCACCCTGGACTAGAACATCCTCTATGACTAGGTCCACCCTGGACTAGAACAGCCTCTATGACCAGGTCCACCCTGGACTAGAACATCCTCTATGACCAGGTCCAACCTGGACTAGAACAGCCTCTATGACCAGGTCCACCCTGGACTAGAACATCCTATGACCAGGTCCACCCTGGACTAGAACAGCCTCTATGACCAGGTCCAGCCTGGACTAGAACATCCTCTATGACCAGGTCCACCCTGGACTAGAACAGTCTCTATGACCAGGTCCACCCTGGACTAGAACATCCTCTATGACCAGGTCCACCCTGGACTAGAACATCCTCTATGACCAGGTCCACCCTGGACTAGAACATCCTCTATGACCAGGTCCACCCTGGACTAGAACAGCCTCTATGACCAGGTCCACCCTGGACTAGAACAGCCTCTATGACCAGGTCCACCCTGGACTAGAACAGCCTCTATGACCAGGTCCACCACTCCACCCTGGACCTGAACAGCCTCTATGACCAGGTCCACCCTGGACTAGAACAGCCTCTATGACCAGGTCCACCACTCCACCCTGGACCTGAACAGCCTCTATGACCAGGTCCAACCTGGACTAGAACAGCCTCTATGACCAGGTCCACCCTGGACTAGAACAGCCTCTATGACCAGGTCCACCACTCCACCCTGGACTAGAACAGCCTCTATGACCAGGTCCACCTATACAAGGCAGCAGTGCCCATCTATGCCCGGACTCTAAAGGACATCACTCTCAAACGCAGCCCCAACACTTCACACAGGAGCAACAGATCAATAGGCAACTCGCCCAGACAGGCGAGACACCCTCCAAGACCTGCAGGACCCCCTGGACCTACACATAGAGGACCCACGCTGAGAGGACTCATCCAGACCACAACACCACCAGCCACATACACACACCCCCGCCCCCACGTCAACCATCCCCCACCCCATTTAGCCCCCTTAGATCAGACCTATGCCCCTCCTGCCCACCCCATGCAACCCACCCCCGCAAAGAGGGCCTCAACATGGAAGTCACACACATGCCCAGGTAGTGAGCAGGCAAACAGGCCAAACCCCCACTCTCACACTAGCCCAAGCCAATGGCATGTACCAGATGCTCAGCAGGCTCTGCTCACACTTACTGGCCTGAGGCCAAACCACGACCAACAACATTGGACACATTATGGAACACAAAGCCTTCACTATATCATCCTGGAATATCCAAGGCCTGAGGTCATCTGCCTTTGGCTCTGACCGTTAACCGCAGGTTCTGTCAGACCTGGACTCTGGGCTCTGACCATTAACCACAGGTTCTGTCAGACCTGGACTCTGGGCTCTGACCATTAACCACAGGTTCTGTCAGACCTGGGCTCTGACCGTTAACCACAGGTTCTGTCAGACCTGGGCTCTGACCGTTAACCACAGGTTCTGTCAGACCTGGGCTCTGACCGTTAATCAGACCTGGGCTCTGACCGTTAACCACAGGTTCTGTCAGACCTGGGCTCTGACCGTTAACCACAGGTTCTGTCAGACCTGGGCTCTGACCGTTAACCACAGGTTCTGTCAGACCTGGGCTCTGACCGTTAACCACAGGTTCTGTCAGACCTGGACTCTGACCGTTAACCACCGGTTCTGTCAGACCTGGGCTCTGACCGTTAATCACAGGTTCTGTCAGACCTGGGCTCTGACCGTTAACCACAGGTTCTGTCAGACCTGGGCTCTGACCGTCAACCACAGGTTCTGTCAGACCTGGGTTCTGACCGTTAACCACAGGTTCTGTCAGACCTGGGCTCTGACCGTTAACCACAGGTTCTGTCAGACCTGGGCTCTGACCGTTAACCACAGGTTCTGTCAGACCTGGACTCTGACCGTTAACCACAGGTTCTGTCAGACCTGGTCTCTGACTGTTAATCAGACCTGGACTCTGATCGATTTATCCACCGGTTCTGTCAGACCTGGACTCTGACCGTTAACCACAGGTTCTGTCAGACCTGGGCTCTGACCGTTAACCACAGGTTCTGTCAGACCTGGACTCTGACCGTTAACCACAGGTTCTGTCAGACCTGGACTCTGACCGTTAACCACAGGTTCTGTCAGACCTGGACTCTGACCGTTAACCACAGGTTCTGTCAGACCTGGGCTCTGACCGTTAACCACAGGTTCTGTCAGACCTGGACTCTGACTGTTAACCCCAAAAAAACTAATATAATGATATTCCAAAAAAGGTCCGGAAATAAGGACACAGTTCTATTAGAACACACCAAAAACTACACATATCTAGGACTAAATATCAGCAACACAGGTAGCTTTCACATGGCTGTGAATGAGCTGAGAGACAAAGCAAGAAGAGCATTCTATTCCATTAAAAGGAACATTTAAATCGAAATTCCAATTAGAATCTGGCTCAAAATGTTCCAATCAGTTATATAACCAGTTACTCTATACGGCAGTGAGGTATGGGGTCCAATCTCTAATAATGAATTTACCAAATGGGACAAACATCCAATCGAAATACTGCATGCAGTTTTGTAAGACTGTATTGCAAGTGCAAAGAAAAATTATGCAGAACTGGGCCAATACCCTCTCCTCATTCAAATAAAAAAGAGCCATCAAATTTTACAACCACATAAAAACAAGTGACCCCAAAACATTCCATCACACAGCTCTACAATGTCAAGAGATGAAACAAGAGAAGAGTCCCCTCAGCCAGCTGGTTCTGAGGCTCAGTTCACCAACCCAAACCAACCCCATAGAGCCTCAGGACAGCACTCAGAAAATCTGGCCCAACCAAATCATCACAAAACGAAAAGAAAAATATATCAGCTATTGGAAAGACATCACAACAAATCAAAGTAAACTTCAATGCTATTTGTCTCTAAACAGACAGTACTTGGTGGCAGACTATCTGACCACTGTGACTGATAGAGAACTGAGGAAAACATTGACTAGGTACAGACTCAGAGAGGACAGTCTGGCTATAGAGACCGGTCATCACAGACAAACCTGGCTGCCCAGAGAGGACAGTCTGGCTATAGAGACCGGTCATCACAGACCAACCTGGCTGCCCAGAGAGGACAGTCTGGCTATAGAGACTGGTCATCACAGACAAACCTGTCTGCCCAGAGAGGACAGTCTGGCTATAGAGACCGGTCGTCACAGACCAACCTGGCTGCCCAGAGAGGACAGTCTGGCTATAGAGACCGGTCATCACAGACAAACCTGGCTGCCCAGAGAGGACAGTCTGGCTATAGAGACCGGTCATCACAGACCAACCTGGCTGCCCAGAGAGGACAGTCTGGCTATAGAGACTGGTCATCACAGACCAACCTGGCTGCCCAGAGAGGACAGTCTGGCTATAGAGACTGGTCATCACAGACCAACCTGGCTGCCCAGAGAGGACAGTCTGGCTATAGAGACCGGTCATCACAGACCAACCTGGCTGCCCAGAGAGGACAGGCTGTGCTCACTCTGCTCCAGGGAGAGGTAGAGACAGAGCTGCATTTCCTATTACACTGTGATAAATACTCAGAGCCAAAATTATAATTCAATACAAAGAAACTATAAAAGATCAAGAAAAAAATCCAATATTTATTGGGTGAAAAGCCAAAATGGGCGACAGAGAGAGAGAGAGAGAGAGAGAGAGAGAGAGAGAGAGAGAGAGAGAGAGAGATAGAAAGAGAGAGAGAGAGAGAGAGAGAGAGAGAGAGAGAGAGAGAGAGAGACAGAGAGAGAGAGAGAGGTAGGTAGAGAGAGAGAGACAGAGAGAGAGACAGAGAGAGAGAGAGAGAGAGAGAGAGAGAGAGAGAGAGAGAGAGAGGGAGAGAGAGAGAGAGACAGAGAGACAGAGAGAGAGAGAGAGAGAGAGAGAGAGAGAGAGAGAGAGAGAGAGAGAGAGAGAGAGAGAGAGAGAGAGAGGGACAGCATCAATCCTGTCATTCACCGTTGCCCTCCATTCACACCCCGGCTCTAGGCCCCCGTACAGTAACCACAGTCCCTGCTGTCGACCCCCTCCCCCAGTACAGTACCCACAGTACCTACTGCCCCCCCGTACAGTAACCACAGTCCCCCCCAGTACAGTAACCACAGTCCCCCCAGTACAGTAACCACAGTCCCCCAGTACAGTAACCACAGTTCCTACTGTCCCCCCAGTACAGTAACCACAGTCCCTACTGTCCCCCAGTAGAGTAACCACAGTGCCTACTGTCACCCCCCGTACAGTAACCACAGTCCCTACTGTCACCCCCCACCCAGTACAGTAACCACAGTCCCTACTGTCACCCCCACCCCCAGTACAGTAACCACAGTCCCTACTGCCCCCCCACCCAGTACAGTAACCACAGTCCCTACTGTCACCCCCCACCCCCAGTACAGTAACCACAGTCCCTACTGCCCCCCACAGTACAGTACCCACAGTACCTACTGTCCCCCCAGTACAGTAACCACAGTACCTACTGTCGACCCCCCTCCCCCAGTACAGTACCCACAGTACCTACTGTCCCCCCGTACAGTAACCACAGTACCTACTGTCGCCCCCAGTACAGTAACCACAGTCCCTACTGTCCCCCAGTACAGTAACCACAGTCCCTACTGCCCCCAGTACAGTAACACAGTCCCTACTGCCCCCCAGTACAGTAACCACAGTCCCTACTGTCCCCCCCAGTACAGTAACCACAGTCCCTACTGTCCCCCCAGTACAGCAACCACAGTCCCTACTGCCCCCAGTACAGTAACCACAGTCCCTACTGTCCCCCAGTACAGTAACCACAGTCCCTACTGTCCCCCCAGTACAGTAACCACAGTCCCTACTGTCCCCCCAGTACAGTAACCACAGTCCCTACTGTCATTTTTCACCCCCAGTACAGTCCCTACTGCCCCCCTCCAGTCCCTACTGCCCCCCCAGTCCCTACTGTCCCCCCAGTCCCTACTGTCCCCCCAGTCCCTACTGCCCCCAGTCCCTACTGTCCCCCCAGTCCCTACTGCCCCCAGTCCCTACTGTCCCTGCCCAGTTTACTGTCCTGCTGCTCCTTTTATCACCCTGGAATAACAGAGGAGAGCAGACAATGGCTTTGTGCATAGCGACACACAGAGAGGGCCAATATCAAGCCAGAAGTCTTTTGTTTTGGGGGTGATGCACGCGGAGGAAACCATCTTACACTATCTAACGTCACCAATCACAGCACGGGATGGGAACCGACAGACTGATGGGTTTTCTCACCAGAAAAAAACAACATTATGTTCGACATCAGAAAACGACTCAGTGGTTTAACATATACTGTTTTGATTGGCTGATACTAAATTCATCAAACTTAAAACAGAATGTACAGTAATTGAGCATGAATATCATGAATCATTAATTTTGTGTCATAATAAATCAAATTCTTAGGGAAAATTCCTCTCTCTCTCTACTTATTCTGTCCTCCTCTCTCTCCTTGTTCTGTCCTCCTCTCTCTCCTTATTCTGTCCTCTCTCTCCTTATTATGTCCTCCCTCTCCCTCCTTGTTCTGTCCTCCTCTCTCTCCTTGTTCTGTCCTCCTCTCTCTCCTTGTTCTGTCCTCCTCTCTCTCCTTGTTCTGTCCTCCTCTCTCCTTGTTCTGTCCTCTCTCTCTCCTTGTTCTGTCCTCCTCTCTCTCCTTGTTCTGTCCTCCTCTCTCTCCTTATTCTGTCCTCCTCTCTCTCTCCTTGTTCTGTCCTCCTCTCTCTCCTTGTTCTGTCCTCCTCTCTCTCCTTGTTCTGTCCTCCTCTCTCTCCTTGTTCTGTCCTCCTCTCTCTCCTTGTTCTGTCCTCCTCTCCTTGTTCTGTCCTCCTCTCTCCTTGTTCTGTCCTCCTCTCTCTCCTTATTCTGTCCTCCTCTCTCTCCTTATTCTGTCCTCCTCTCTCCTCTGTCCTCCACTCTCTCCTTGTTCTGTCCTCCTTTATCTCCTTGTTCTGTCCTCCACTCTCTCCTTGTTCTGTCCTCCTCTCTCTCCTTATTCTGTCCTCCTCTCTCCTTATTCTGTCCTCCTCTCTCTCCTTGTCTGTCCTCCTTTATCTCCTTATTCTGTCCTCCTCTCTCTGTTCTGTCCTCCTCTCTCTCCTTATTCTGTCCTCCTCTCTCTCCTTATTCTGTCCTCCTCTCTCTCCTTATTCTCCTTGTCCTCCTCTCTCTCCTTATTCTGTCCTCCTCTCTCTCCTTATTCTGTCCTCCTCTCTCTCCTTGTTCTGTCCTCCTCTCTCTCCTTGTTCTGTCCTCCTCTCTCTCCTTATTCTGTCCTCCTCTCTCTCCTTATTCTGTCCTCCTCTCTCTCCTTGTTCTGTCCTCCTCTCTCCTTGTTCTGTCCTCCTCTCTCCTTGTTCTGTCCTACTCTCTCTCCTTGTTCTGTCCTCCTCTCTCTCCTTGTTCTGTCCTCCTCTCTCTCCTTGTTCTGTCCTCCTCTCTCTCCTTATTCTGTCCTCCTCTCTCTCCTTGTTCTGTCCTCCTCTCTCTCCTTGTTCTGTCCTCCTCTCTCACCTTATTCTGTCCTCTCTCTCTCCTTATTATGTCCCTCCTCTCTCTCCTTGTTCTGTCCTCCTCTCTCTCCTTGTTCTGTCCTCCTCTCTCTCCTTGTTCTGTCCTCCTCTCTCTCCTTATTCTGTCCTCCTCTCTCTCCTTGTTCTGTCCTCCTCTCTCTCCTTGTTCTGTCCTCCCTCTCTCCTTATTCTGTCCTCCTCTCTCTCCT
>NW_026280673.1:15000-28134 GCF_023373465.1 Oncorhynchus keta
GGAGAGGGTGAGAGAGGAGAGGAGAGGAGAGGAGAGGAGAGGAGAGGAGAGGAGAGGAGAGGAGAGAGAGGAGAGGAGAGGAGAGGAGGAGGAGAGGAGAGGAGAGGAGAGGGTGAGAGAGGAGAGGGTGAGAGAGGAGAGGAGAGGAGAGGAGAGGAGAGGAGAGGAGAGGAGAGGAGAGGAGAGGGCTACTCATAAATAAATAGTTCCTATTTAATCTTCCTCTTTTGGGGCACATATTGGTGATTGGTTATATGATAAAACATTGTGGTCTAATATCACATTATGGTTTATCAATCTCATACCTAAATGATTCATAGCAACATTTTATAACAATACAATTCCTGGAGTCACGTTGGGGTTTGCCACTCCTAATACCTGCACGTAAATATTGAAACCAACAGCACACACTTTCCTATTTGTCTTAATATATATTGACAAGTAGTACAGTTAAATATAAAGATAATTTAAATCAAATCAAATGTTATTTGTCACATACACATGGTTAGCAGATGTTAATGCGAGTGTAGCGAAATGCTTGTGCTTCTAGTTCCGACAATGCAGTGATAACCAACAAGTAATCTAACTAACAATTCCAAAACTACTGTCTTATACACAGTGTAAGGGGATAAAGAATATGTACATAAGGATATATGAATGAGTGATGGTACAGAGCAGCATACAGTAGATGGTATCGAGTACAGTATATACATATGAGATGAGTATGTAGACAAAGTAAACAAAGTGGCATAGTTAAAGTGGCTAGTGATACATGTATTACATAAGGATGCAGTCGATGATATAGAGTACAGTATATACGTATGCATATGAGATTAATAATGTAGGGTAAGTAACATTATATAAGGTAGCATTGTTTAAAGTGGCTAGTGATATATTTACATCATTTCCCATCAATTCCCATATTAAAGTGGCTGGAGTTGGGTCAGTGTCGATGTCAGTGTGTTGGCAGCAGCCACTCAATGTTAGTGGTGGCTGTTTAACAGTCTGATGGCCTTGAGATAGAAGCTGTTTTTCAGTCTCTCGGTCCCAGCTTTGATGCACCTGTACTGACCTCGCCTTCTGGATGATAGCGGGGTGAACAGGCAGTGGCTCGGTGGTTGATGTCCTTGATGATCTTTATGGCCTTCCTGTAACATCGGGTGGTGTAGGTGTCCTGGAGGGCAGGTAGTTTGCCCCGGTGATGCGTTGTGCAGACCTCACTACCCTCTGGTGAGCCTTACGGTTGAGGGCGGAGCAGTTGCCGTACCAGGCGGTGATACAGCCCGCCAGGATGCTCTCGATTGTGCATCTGTAGAAGTTTGTGAGTGCTTTTGGTGACAAGCCGAATTACTTCAGCCTCCTGAGGTTGAAGAGGCGCTGCTGCGCCTTCTTCACGACGCTGTCAGTGTGAGTGGACCAATTCAGTTTGTCTGTGATGTGTATGCCGAGGAACTTAAAACTTGCTACCCTCTCCACTACTGTTCCATTGATGTGGATAGGGTGGTGTTCCCTCTGCTGTTTCCTGAAGTCCACAATCATCTCCTTAGTTTTGTTGACGTTGAGTGTGAGGTTATTTTCCTGACACCACACTCCGAGGGCCCTCACCTCCTCCCTAGGCCGTCTCGTCGTTGTTGGTAATCAAGCCTACCACTGTTGTGTCGTCCGCAAACTTGATGATTGAGTTGGAGGCGTGCGTGGCCACGCAGTCGTGGGTGAACAGGGAGTACAGGAGAGGGCTCAGAACGCACCCTTGTGGGGCCCCCGTGTTGAGGATCAGCGGGGAGGAGATGTTGTTGCCTACCCTCACCACCTGGGGGCGGCCCGTCAGGAAGTCCAGTACCCAGTTGCACAGGGCGGGGTCGAGACCCAGGGTCTCGAGCTTGATGACGAGCTTGGAGGGTACTATGGTGTTGAATGCCGAGCTGTAATCGATGAACAGCATTCTCACATAGGTATTCCTCTTGTCCAGGTGGGTTAGGGCAGTGTGCAGTGTGGTTGAGATTGCATCGTCTGTGGACCTATTTGGGCGGTAAGCAAATTGGAGTGGGTCTAGGGTGTCAGGTAGGGTGGAGGTGATATGTTCCTTGACTAGTCTCTCAAAGCACTTCATGATGACGGAAGTGAGTGCTACGGGGCGGTAGTCGTTTAGCTCAGTTACCTTAGCTTTCTTGGGAACAGGAACAATGGTGGCCCTCTTGAAGCATGTGGGAACAGCAGACTGGTATAGGGATTGATTGAATATGTCCGTAAACACACCGGCCAGCTGGTCTGCACATGCTCTGAGGGCGCGGCTGGGGATGCCGTCTGGGCCTGCAGCCTTGCGAGGGTTAACACGTTTAAATGTCTTACTCACCTCGGCTGCAGTGAAGGAGAGACCGCATGTTTTCGTTGCAGGCCGTGTCAGTGGCACTGTATTGTCCTCAAAGCGGGCAAAAGTTATTTAGTCTGCCTGGGAGCAAGACATCCTGGTCTGTGACTGGGCTGGGTTTCTTCTTGTAGTCCGTGATTGACTGTAGACCCTGCCACATGCCTCTTGTGTCTGAGCCGTTGAATTGAGATTCTACTTTGTCTCTGTACTGACGCTTAGCTTGTTTAATAGCCTTGCGGAGGGAATAGCTGCACTGTTTGTATTCGGTCATGTTACCAGACACCTTGCCTGATTAAAAGCAGTGGTTCGCGCTTTCAGTTTCACGCGAATGCTGCCATCAATCCACGGTTTCTGGTTAGGGAATGTTTTTATCGTTGCTATGGGAACGACATCTTCAACGCACGTTCTAATGAACTCGCACACCGAATCAGCGTATTCGTCAATATTTTTATCTGATGCAATACGAAACATGTCACAGTCCACGTGATGGAAGCAGTCTTGGAGTGTGGAGTCAGCTTGGTCGGACCAGCGTTGGACAGACCTCAGTGTGGGAGCCTCTTGTTTAAGTTTCTGTCTGTAGGCAGGGATCAACAAAATGGAGTCGTGGTCAGCTTTTCCGAAAGGGGGCGGGGCAGGGCCTTATATGCGTCGCGGAAGTTAGAGTAACAATAACAAGGTTTTACCACCCCTGGTTGCGCAATCGATATGCTGATAAAAATTTAGGGAGTCTTGTTTGCAGATTAGCTTTGTTAAAATCCCCAGCTACAATGAATGCAGCCTCCGGATAAATGGTTTCCAGTTTGCAAAGAATTAAATAAAGTTCGTTCAGAGCCATCGATGTGTCTGCTTGGGGGGGATATATACGGCTGTGATTATAATCGAAGAGAATTCTCTTGGTAGATAATGCGGTCTACATTTGATTGTGAGGAATTCTAAATCAGGTGAACAGAAGGATTTGAGTTCCTGTATGTTTCTTTCATCACACCATGTCTCGTTAGTCATGAGGCATACGCCCCCGCCACTCTTCTTACCAGAAAGATGTTTGTTTCTGTCGGCGCGATGCGTGGAGAAACCCGTTGGCTGCACCGCCCCGGATAGCGTCTCTCCAGTGAGCCATGTTTCCGTGAAGCAGAGAACGTTACAGTCTCTGATGTCCCTCTGGAATGCTACCCTTGCTCGGATTTCATCAACCTTGTTGTCAAGAGACTGGACATTGGCAAGAAGAATGCTAGGGAGTGGTGCACGATGTGCCCGTGTCCGGAGTCTGGCCAGAAGACCGCTACGTTTCCCTCTTTTACGAAGTCGTTTTTTGGGGTTGCTGCATGGAATCAATTCCGTTGACCTGTTTGTAAGGCAGAACACAGGATCCGTGTCGCGGAAAACATATTCTTGGTCGTACTGATGGTGAGTTGACGCTGATCTTATATTCAGTAGTTCTTCTCGACTGTATGTAATGAAACCTAAGATGACCTGGGGTACTAATGTAAGAAATAACACGTAAAAAAAACAAAAAACTGCATAGTTTCCTAGGAACGCGAAGCGAGGCGGCCATCTCTGTCGGCGCCGGAAGTACATTTACATTTTGAAACATCGTTGTTGGAATGTCAACACTCTTAAAAAATAAAAATAAACTTCTTCAAGTGTGTAACATACGGTATCCTCAGATGGCCACATCGACTAGAAAACAAACAGCCATGTCCTCCCGAATCCCCCTCCACCAAGACATGGATAAACACGTCCTCCCGAATCCCCCTCCACCAAGACATGGATAAACACATCCTCCTGAATCCCCCTCCACCAAGACATGGATAAACACGTCCTCCCGAATCCCCCTCCACCAAGACATGGATAAACACGTCCTCCCGAATCCCCCTCCACCAAGACATGGATAAACACGTCCTCCAGAATCCCCCTCCACCAAGACATGGATAAACACGTCCTCCCGAATCCCCCTCCACCAAGACATGGATAAACACGTCCTCCAGAATCCCCCTCCACCAAGACATGGATAAACACGTCCTCTCGAATCCCCCTCCACCAAGACATGGATAAACACGTCCTCCCGAATCCCCCTCCACCAAGACATGGATAAACACGTCCTCTCCAATCCCCTCCACCAAGACATGGATAAACACGTCCTCTCAAATCCCCTCCACCAAGACATGGATAAACACGTCCTCTCGAATCCCCCTCCACCAAGACATGGATAAACACGTCCTCCCGAATCCCCCTCCACCAAGACATGGATAAACACGTCCTCCCGAATCCCCCTCCACCAAGACATGGATAAACACGTCCTCCCGAATCCCCCTCCACCAAGACATGGATAAACACGTCCAGATGAATCGGTAAATCTGAAGGATCTATTTGAACAAATAGGAAAGATGAATACGACTTCGTTGGGTGTTGCGTCCGATGTCTCCATGATGAAAACAACAACTACCGAGCTAAAGGGAAAAGTTGATGTGATACAGTAGAGGATGGATGGGGCAGAGGGACAGGTTTCTACAGTAGAGGATGGATGGGGCAGAGGGACAGGTTTCTACAGTAGAGGATGGATGGGGCAGAGGGACAGGTTTCTACAGTAGAGGATGGATGGGGCAGAGGGACAGGTTTCTACAGTAGAGGATGGATGGGGCAGAGGGACAGGTTTCTACAGTAGAGGATGGATGGGGCAGAGGGACACGTTTCAACAGTAGAGGATGGATGGGGCAGAGGACAGGTTTCTACAGTAGAGGATGGATGGGGCAGAGGGACAGGTTTCTACAGTAGAGGATGGATGGGGCAGAGGGGACAGGTTTCTACAGTAGAGGATGGATGGGGCAGAGGGACAGGTTTCTACAGTAGAGGATGGATGGGGCAGAGGGACAGGTTTCTACAGTAGAGGATGGATGGGGCAGAGGACACATTTCAACAGTAGAGGATGGATGGGGCAGAGGACACATTTCAACAGTAGAGGATGGATGGGGCAGAGGGACAGGTTTCAACAGTGGAGTATGGATGGGGCAGAGGGACAGGTTTCTACAGTAGAGGATGGATGGGGCAGAGGGACAAATTTCAACAGTAGAGGATGGATGGGGCAGAGGGACAGGTTTCTACAGTGGAGTATGGATGGGGCAGAGTGACAGATTTCTACAGTAGAGGATGGATGGGGCAGAGGGACACATTTCAACAGTAGAGGATGGATGGGGCAGAGGGACACATTTCAACAGTAGAGGATGGATGGGGCAGAGGGACAGGTTTCTACAGTGGAGTATGGATGGGGCAGAGGGACAGGTTTCTACAGTAGAGGATGGATGGGGCAGAGGGACAGGTTTCTACAGTAGAGGATGGATGGGGCAGAGGGACAGGTTTCTACAGTAGAGGATGGATGGGGCAGAGGGACAGGTTTCTACAGTAGAGGATGGATGGGGCAGAGGGACACATTTCAACAGTAGAGGATGGATGGGGCAGAGGGACACATTTCAACAGTAGAGGATGGATGGGGCAGAGGGACAAATTTCAACAGTAGAGTATTGATGGGGCAGAGGGACAGGTTTCTACAGTAGAGGTTGGATGGGGCAGAGGGACAAATTTCAACAGTGGAGTATGGATGTGGCAGAGGGACACATTTCAACAGTGGAGTATGGATGGGGCAGAGGGACAGGTTTCTACAGTGGAGTATGGATGGGGCAGAGGGACAGGTTTCTACAGTAGAGGATGGATGGGGCAGAGGGACAGGTTTCTACAGTAGAGGATGGATGGGGCAGAGGGACAGGTTTCTACAGTAGAGGATGGATGGGGCAGAGGGACAGGTTTCTACAGTAGAGGATGGATGGGGCAGAGGGACAGGTTTCTACAGTAGAGGATGGATGGGGCAGAGGGACAGGTTTCTACAGTAGAGGATGGATGGGGCAGAGGGACAGGTTTCTACAGTAGAGGATGGATGGGGCAGAGGGACAGGTTTCTACAGTAGAGGATGGATGGGGCAGAGGGACAGGTTTCTACAGTAGAGGATGGATGGGGCAGAGGGACAGGTTTCTACAGTAGAGGATGGATGGGGCAGAGGGACAGGTTTCTACAGTAGAGGATGGATGGGGCAGAGGGACAGGTTTCTACAGTAGAGGATGGATGGGGCAGAGGGACAGGTTTCTACAGTAGAGGATGGATGGGGCAGAGGGACAGGTTTCTACAGTAGAGGATGGATGGGGCAGAGGGACAGGTTTCTACAGTAGAGGATGGATGGGGCAGAGGGACACATTTCAACAGTAGAGGATGGATGGGGCAGAGGGACACATTTCAACAGTAGAGGATGGATGGGGCAGAGGGACAGGTTTCAACAGTGGAGTATGGATGGGGCAGAGGGACAGGTTTCTACAGTAGAGGATGGATGGGGCAGAGGGACAAATTTCAACAGTAGAGGATGGATGGGGCAGAGGGACAGGTTTCTACAGTGGAGTATGGATGGGGCAGAGTGACAGATTTCTACAGTAGAGGATGGATGGGGCAGAGGGACACATTTCAACAGTAGAGGATGGATGGGGCAGAGGGACACATTTCAACAGTAGAGGATGGATGGGGCAGAGGGACAGGTTTCTACAGTGGAGTATGGATGGGGCAGAGGGACAGGTTTCTACAGTAGAGGATGGATGGGGCAGAGGGACAGGTTTCTACAGTAGAGGATGGATGGGGCAGAGGGACAGGTTTCTACAGTAGAGGATGGATGGGGCAGAGGGACAGGTTTCTACAGTAGAGGATGGATGGGGCAGAGGGACACATTTCAACAGTAGAGGATGGATGGGGCAGAGGGACACATTTCAACAGTAGAGGATGGATGGGGCAGAGGGACAAATTTCAACAGTAGAGTATTGATGGGGCAGAGGGACAGGTTTCTACAGTAGAGGTTGGATGGGGCAGAGGGACAAATTTCAACAGTGGAGTATGGATGTGGCAGAGGGACACATTTCAACAGTGGAGTATGGATGGGGCAGAGGGACAGGTTTCTACAGTGGAGTATGGATGGGGCAGAGGGACAGGTTTCTACAGTAGAGGATGGATGGGGCAGAGGGACAGGTTTCTACAGTAGAGGATGGATGGGGCAGAGGGACAGGTTTCTACAGTAGAGGATGGATGGGGCAGAGGGACAGGTTTCTACAGTAGAGGATGGATGGGGCAGAGGGACAGGTTTCTACAGTAGAGGATGGATGGGGCAGAGGGACAGGTTTCTACAGTAGAGGATGGATGGGGCAGAGGGACAGGTTTCTACAGTAGAGGATGGATGGGGCAGAGGGACAGGTTTCTACAGTAGAGGATGGATGGGGCAGATGGACAGGTTTCTACAGTAGAGGATGGATGGGGCAGAGGGACAGGTTTCTACAGTAGAGTATGGATGGGGCAGAGGGACAGGTTTCTACAGTAGAGGATGGATGGGGCAGAGGGACAAATTTCAACAGTGGAGTATGGATGGGGCAGAGGGACAGGTTTCTACAGTAGTTGATGGATGGGGCAGAGGGACAGGTTTCTACAGTAGAGGATGGATGGGGCAGAGGGACAAATTTCAACAGTGGAGTATGGATGGGGCAGAGGGACAGGTTTCTACAGTGGAGGATGGATGGGGCAGAGGGACAGGTTTCTACAGTAGAGGATGGATGGGGCAGAGGGACAAATTTCAACAGTGGAGTATGGATGGGGCAGAGGGACAGGTTTCTACAGTAGAGGATGGATGGGGCAGAGGGACAGGTTTCTACAGTAGAGGATGGATGGGGCAGAGGGACAAATTTCAACAGTGGAGTATGGATGGGGCAGAGGGACAGGTTTCTACAGTGGAGTATGGATGGGGCAGAGGGACAGGTTTCAACAGTGGAGTATGGATGGGGCAGAGGGACAAATTTCAACAGTGAAGTATGGATGGGGCAGAGGGACAAATTTCAACAGTGGTTGATAAAACAGTCCATTTTGAGAGTTTTTTGTAGCTCATTCCAGTCGTTAGCTGCAAGGGTAGCATTCCAGAGAGACAGAGACTGTAACGTTCTTTGCTTCACGGAAACATGGCTCACTTGAGAGACGCTAACGGAGTCGGTGCAGCCAGCTGGTTTCTTCACGCATCGCGCCGACAGAAACAATCTGACCAATCCGACCAATCTGATTCCATGCTTCAAGATTGCCTCGATCACGTGGATTGGGTGGGATATGTTCCGCATTGCGTCCAACAACAACATTGACGGAATACACTGATTCAGTGAGCAAGTTCATTAGCAAGTGCATTGGCGATGTCGTACCCACAGCAACTATTAAAACATTCCCCAACCAGAAACCGTGGATTGATGGCAGCATTCGCGCTAAACTGAAAGCGCAAACCACTGCTTTTAACCAGGGCAAGGTGATCGGAAACATGACCGAATACAAATAGTGTAGCTATTCCCTCCGCAAGGCAATCAAACAAGCTAAGTGTCAGTATATAGACAAAGTAGAGTCGCAATTCAACGGCTCAGACACAAGAGGTATGTGGCAGGGTCTACAGTCAATCACGGATTACAAAAATAAGACCAGCCCTGTCGCGGACCCGGATGTCTTGCTCCCAGAGAGACTAAACGACTTCTTTGCTCGCTTTGAGGGCAATACAGTGCCACTGACACGGCCCGCTACCAAAAACTCTCCTTCACTGCAGCTGACGTGAGTAAAACATTTCAACTTGTAAGGGAATACCCCTGTATTGGACAAAAATGAATGGCATGTCATTGGCATCGGACAAACCATATACACATTGGCCAATACCACCCAATTCGGCGTTGATTCATCCAAAGTGTATTGCAAATGCCATATGGTAATTGCCAGTTGTAACACTTTAAAAATTCAACAGGGGGCAAATGCGCTCCACCGGGGTTTTTCATATTGGAGATGTAACCCAAATTAATGTCCAAAGTAAAATTTTGAAAAAATGAACTTTTTTCAAAAACTTATCACCCCTTAAAAAGTGCTTTCTGGACCGTTTTTCGAAATTCTTTCGATTTTTTTGTCAATTACATGTGTAAGAACTGTATGAATATACTTTTGTCCAATTTTATTATCATAATTTTTTTAATTTTTTTTATATGCGCATAAGGAATATGTTTTGTCCAATTCCAATATGATTTCATAGGAAGTCAAAAGTCAAAGTCAAAAATGTCAAAATTTTGTAAAAACTTCACACACCCATAAAAAAGTGCTTTCTGGACCGTTTTTCGAAATTCTTTCGATTTTTTTGTCAATTACACATGTGTAAGAACTGTATGAATATACTTTTGTCCAATTTTATTATCATAATTTTTTAAAAAAATTTATATGCGCATAAGGAATATGTTTTGTCCAATTCAATATGATTTCATAGGAAGTCAAAAGTCAAAAGTCAAAAATGTCAAAATTTTGTAAAAAACTTCACACACCCATAAAAAGTGCTTTCTGGACCGTTTTTGAAATTCTTTCGATTTTTTGTCAATTACACATGTGTAAGAACTGTATGAATATACTTTTGTCCAATTTTATTATCATAATTTTTTTTTTTTTTTTTTTTACATGCGCATAAGGAATATGTTTTGTCCAATTCCAATATGATTTCATAGGAAGTCAAAAGTCAAAAGTCAAAAATGTCAAAATTTTGTAAAAAACTTCACACACCCTTAAAAAAGTGCTTTCTGGACCGTTTTTTGAAATTCTTTCAATTTTTTTGTCAATTACACATGTGTAAGAACTGTATGAATATACTTTTGTCCAATTTTATTATCATATTTTTTTATATATTTTTTTTAAATTGTGCATAAGGATTTTTTGTGGGCCAAATGCGTAAGAAATTTGACATGCTCAAAAATCCTGCAGAAATGCAAAATTGACTGGCCTGATGAACTCGGGATGGCCGGGCAGTGATAGTTGTTCCTTTCCATCACTCGTTGTGTTGACTTCATCATGTCCATTTTGTGATGTTTTTTCACTATATAATCATATTGCAAGTGCACGTGCATTTGCAATATGTTTCAATGTGCATTTACCATATGAAATTTGACCTTGCTCAAAAATGCAAAATTGACTGGTCTGATGAACACAGGATGGCCGAGCAGTGATAGTTGTACATTTCCATCACTCGTTGTGTTGATTTCATCATGTCCATTTGTTTATGTTTTCTCACTTTTGCAAAGTCACTGTGCATTTGCAATATGGTTCAATGGGCAGGTACCATCACGAATTTGTCATGCTATAAAAATCCTGCAGGAATGTGAAATTGACTGGCCTGATGAACACAGGATGGCCTGGCAGTGATAGTTGTTCCTTTCCATCACTCGTTGTGTTGATTTCATCATGTCCATTAGGTGATGTTTTTCACTATAGAATCATATTGCAAATGCACGTGCATTGTTGTGCAACTGGTAACCCAAAAATAAAAATATGGTTGTAAATGCATTTACCGGGTCATTCTGATATTAATGCTCGCTATGGGAACACAGGATGGCCGGGCAGTGATAGTTGTACATTTCCATCACTCGTTGTGTTGATTTCATCATGTCCATTAGGTGATGTTTTACACTATAGAATCATATTGCAAGTGCGCGCGCATTTGCAATATGTTTCAATGTGCATTTACCATATGAAATTTGACATGCTCAAAAATGCAAAATTGACTGGTCTGATGGACACAGGATGGCCGAGCAGTGATAGTTGTACATTTCCATCACTCGTTGTGTTGATTTCATCATGTCCATTAGGTGATGTTTTTTCACTATAGAATCATATTGCAAATGCACGTGCATTGTTGTGCAACTGGTAACCCAAAAATAAAAATATGGTTGTAAATGCATTTACCGGTCATTCTGATATTAATGCTCGCTATGGGAACACAGGATGGCCGGGCAGTGATAGTTGTACATTTCCATCACTCGTTGTGTTGATTTCATCATGTCCATTAGGTGATGTTTTACACTATAGAATCATATTGCAAGTGCGCGCGCATTTTGCAATATGTTTCAATGTGCATTTACCATATGAAATTTGACATGCTCAAAAATGCAAAATTGACTGGTCTGATGGACACAGGATGGCCGAGCAGTGATAGTTGTACATTTCCATCACTCGTTGTGTTGATTTCATCATGTCCATTAGGTGATGTTTTTTCACTATAGAATCATATTGCAAGTGCGCGCGCATTTGCAATATGTTTCAATGTGCATTTACCATATGAAATTTGACATGCTCAAAAATGCAAAATTGACTGGTCTGATGAACACAGGATGGCTGAGCAGTGATAGTTGTACATTTCCATCACCTGTTGTGTTGATTTCATCATGTCCATTTGTTTATGTTTTTCTCACTTTTGCAAAGTCACTGTGCATTTGCAATATGGTTCAATGGGCAGGTACCATCACGAATTTGTCATGCTATAAAATCCTGCAGGAATGTGAAATTGACTGGTCTGATGAACACAGGATGGCCGAGCAGTGATAGTTGTACATTTCCATCACTTGTTTGTGTTGATTTCATCATGTCCATTAGGTGATGTTTTTTCACTATAGAATCATATTGCAAATGCACGTGCATTGTTGTGCAACTGGTAACCCAAAAATTAAAATATGGTTGTAAATGCATTTACCGGTCATTCTGATATTAATGCTCGCTATGGGAACACAGGATGGCCGGGCAGTGATAGTTGTACATTTCCATCACTCGTTGTGTTGATTTCATCATGTCCATTAGGTGATGTTTTTTACACTATAGAATCATATTGCAAGTGCGCGCGCATTTGCAATATGTTTCAATGTGCATTTACCATATGAAATTTGACATGCTCAAAAATGCTAAATTGACTGGTCTGATGGACACAGGATGGCCGAGCAGTGATAGTTGTACATTTCCATCACTCGTTGTGTTGATTTCATCATGTCCATTAGGTGATGTTTTTCACTATAGAATCATATTGCAAGTGCGCGCGCATTTTGCAATATGTTTCAATGTGCATTTACCATATGAAATTTGACATGCTCAAAAATGCAAAATTGACTGGTCTGATGAACACAGGATGGCTGAGCAGTGATAGTTGTACATTTCCATCACCTGTTGTGTTGATTTCATCATGTCCATTTGTTTATGTTTTCTCACTTTTGCAAAGTCACTGTGCATTTGCAATATGGTTCAATGGGCAGGTACCATCACGAATTTGTCATGCTATAAAAATCCTGCAGGAATGTGAAATTGACTGGTCTGATGAACACAGGATGGCCGAGCAGTGATAGTTGTACATTTCCATCACTTGTTGTGTTGATTTCATCATGTCCATTAGGTGATGTTTTTTCACTATAGAATCATATTGCAAATGCACGTGCATTGTTGTGCAACTGGTAACCCAAAAATTAAAATATGGTTGTTTTACACTATAGAATCATATTGCAAGTGCGCGCGCATTTGCAATATGTTTCAATGTGCATTTACCATATGAAATTTGACATGCTCAAAAATGCAAAATTGACTGGTCTGATGGACACAGGATGGCCGAGCAGTGATAGTTGTACATTTCCATCACTCGTTGTGTTGATTTCATCATGTCCATTAGGTGATGTTTTTACACTATAGAATCATATTGCAAGTGCGCGCGCATTTGCAATATGTTTCAATGTGCATTTACCATATGAAATTTGACATGCTCAAAAATGCAAAATTGACTGGTCTGATGGACACAGGATGGCCGAGCAGTGATAGTTGTACATTTCCATCACTCGTTGTGTTGATTTCATCATGTCCATTAGGTGATGTTTTTACACTATAGAATC
>NW_026280674.1:0-5929 GCF_023373465.1 Oncorhynchus keta
AAGAGAGCAAGAGAGAGAGAAAGAGAAAGAGAGAGAGAGAAATCTGCCAGCTCCGTGGCCTTGTACCTGTGGTTCTGTAGTAGATGATACTGTATACGTAGAACTCACACCCATCTCATCTCCCCTCCGCTCCTCTCTCTCCTGGTTACTCAGCTGCTAAGGTGATGGTATCATGTCTGGAGGGAGATGAGGGAGAGGGACTCGGTGTGCGTGCGTATGTTCGTGGGTTTGTGTGTGTGTGTGTATGGGGGGGACATCACTTCACTGCCTGGAAACACATGAGTCAACTGGTACATAAGCGGGTTACATCACTGGAGAGAAACCAGGGGAGAACGTCTGCCCTCTCTCATTGAAGCCACGGAAGTTCAAGGCTGACCGCAGTACTGCAGGATTTGTTAGCAGAAAACAAGATACCCATTGTAGTGAATGGAAAAAATGGCAATCTTCGTAATCAATCTTTGTTTAAATAAAAAACATTTTTGAAGACAATCATGGTACCAATAATTGTTTCTAATACACCAGATGTATGTGCTTCAAACGATTATAAGTTCTAAGGATAATTTAGTTGCTAACGGCTGCCTTCAACTTGAGTTACTCAATGAGAGGGGGCAGCACTGAGTGGGCCTGCAACGTCACTTCCTGGAGAAGCTCAAACTGCGTATGTGACGCCATCTTAACCGACTTGATTTGGCTTCAATATGCTGCTGAGTCTTAAAAAAACAACAACAACAACCAAAACAGGACTGAATGGTGTCCCATTATTGATGGCTTTGTCCATTCATATATACAGTCATGGGCAGAAACACCAGTCCCTCCTACATCATCCCTGGACATGCTTGAAGATGATATATAAAACATGTTGTTTATTTGACTTTTATATGACCAGGTTATTCATTGAGAACACACAATCTATCACGATAATGACCTGGGTGGTCAAGAGGTGAACGATTGAAAGTAGTGAGTAAACTTCCACTGTAGCATACCCCACCTATTACACCACTCTGGGCGAGAACGTTGCCATTCCCAGGAGAAATTAACATCAGCAGAGATAGTGTATCTGTATACTTCATCTCTGTGCTGCTCACTGCCTCTCCCTCTACTATAATGCCTGGAGTTTTCAAGCACACACACACGCACGGACGGACACACACACACGCACGGACGCAAGCACGCACGGACGCACGCACGCCCGCCCGCCCGCCCGCCCGCCCGCCCGCCCGCCCGCCCCACGCACGCACGCACGCACGCACGCACGCACACACACACACACACACACACACACACACACACACACACACACACACACACAAAACGCCTATGAACTGTTCTGACAAGTCATGGCGACTCACAGGGGCAGGAGAGAGGGTCACATGCCACGATGCACATGGTGTGATTGACTGGATGCAAAGCTGTGCCTCAGTTAAACTCCCCTTCTTCATCAAACCACAATCCTTAGATGGCTCTTTATTGTAACATATCCTCCTCATCTTCAGCATAGTTCACTCTTAAACAAGAAGTCCTGTTGTTGGCTTTTACTGTAAGCCTCCAGTCTAAAGATCCACAAGCACATCCTCTGACGTTATAATCATCCTATTCAATCTACTGGGTCTGATAGAAAACAAAGGTTCATAAGTTATGTTTGACCTTCCTACCTGGGTTGTGTTACTAATCAGACAAAGTCAGCTGATCTGTACAGTATTACAGATGTAGGCAGCTTGATTAACAGCTCAGACCACAGAGAGTACATTACTTTATTTGACTATTTCAGGAACAGACTGACAGACTGATGTTATTTCCCACAGCATTGGATCATTTGCTAATGCACTTAATAGGCATACCTAATCTGCCATGGTAGGGGAAGACCCACCATAACTTACAGTGCCTTCAGAAAGTATTCACACCCCTTGACTTCTCCCACATTTCATTGTGTTACAGCCTGAATTTTATTTTACCATTATTTAACTGGGCAAGTCAGTTCAGAACAAACTCTTATTTTCAATGACAGCCTAGGAACAGTGCCTTGTTCAGGGGCAGAATTTACCTTGTCAGCACAGGGATTTGATCATGCAATCTTTCAGTTACTAGTCCAGCACTCTAACCACTAGGCTACCTGCCTGGTGGAGTTGTTTGTCACTGGCCTAAACACAATACCCCATAATTATAAAATGGAATTATGTTTTTAGATATTTTACAAATTAATAAAAAAATGAAAAGCTGAAGTGTCTTCAGTCAATAAGTAAAACTTTGCTTGTCACGTCACATAATAAGTTGCATGGACTCTGTGACTGTGCAATAATAGTGTTTAACGGGATTTTTTAATGACTACCTCATCTCTGTCCCCCACACATACAATTAACTGTAAGTTTCCTCATTCAAGCAGTGCATTTTTAACACAGATTCCAATGCCTCGCAAAGAAGGGCACCTACTGTTAGATGGATAGAAAAAAAGCAGACATTGAGTATCTCTTTGAGCATGGTGAAGTTATTAATTACATTTTTGGAAGGTGCAGCAATACACCCAGTCTCTACAATGACACTAACATGACACAAGGCGAGACCCAGATGCAGATGGTTGGAGTCTTACAATGTTTATTAATCCAAAAAGAGTGGGCAAGAGAATGGTTGTGGACAGGCAAAAGGTCAAAACCAGATCATAGTCCAGGAGGTACAGAGTGGCAGACAGGCTCGTGGTCAAGGCAGGCAGAAAGGTCAGGCAGGCAGGTACAGAGTCCAGAAACAGGCAAGGGTCAAAACCGGGAGGACTAGAAAAAGGAGAATAGCAAAAAACAGGAGAAACGGGAAAACTGCTGGTTGACTTGGAAAACATACAAGACGAACTGGCACAGAGAGACAGGAAACACAGGGATAAATACACTGGCACAGAGAGACTGGAAACACAGGGATAAATACACTGGCACAGAGAGACTGGAAACACAGGGATAAATACACTGGCACAGAGAGACAGGAAACACAGGGATAAATACACTGGCGCAGAGAGACTGGAAACACAGGGATAAATACACTGGCGCAGAGAGACTGGAAACACAGGGATAAATACACTGGCGCAGAGAGACTGGAAACACAGGGATAAATACACTGGCACAGAGAGACTGGAAACACAGGGATAAATACACTGGCACAGAGAGACTGGAAACACAGGGATAAATACACTGGCACAGAGAGACTGGAAACACAGGGATAAATACACTGGCACAGAGAGACTGGAAACACAGGGATAAATACACTGGCACAGAGAGACTGGAAACACAGGGATAAATACACTGGCGCAGAGAGACTGGAAACACAGGGATAAATACACTGGCGCAGAGAGACTGGAAACACAGGGATAAATACACTTGCACAGAGAGACTGGAAACACAGGGATAAATACACTGGCACAGAGAGACTGGAAACACAGGGATAAATATACTGGCACAGAGAGACTGGAAACACATGGATAAATACACTGGCACAGAGAGACTAGAAACACAGGGATAAATACACTGGCACAGAGAGACTCGAAACACAGGGATAAATACACTGGCACAGAGAGACTGGAAACACAGGGATAAATACACTGGGGAAAATCAGTGACACCTGAAGGGTGTGGAGACAATCACAAGGACAGGTGAAACAGATCAGAGCATGACAGATACAGGTGTCCTTCCTAACTCAGTTGCCGGAGAGGAAAGAAACCATTCCGGGATTTCACCATGAGGCCAATGTTGATTTTAAAACAGTTACAGGGTTTAATGGCTGTGATTTGGGGGGGTGAGGATGGATCAACAACATTATAGATACTCCACAATGCTAACCTAATTGATAGAGTGAAAAGAATACAAATATTCCCAAATATGCATCATGTTTGCAACAAGGCACTAAAGTAATACTGCAAAAAATATATATACTTGGAACCAAAAGGGTTATACCTGGAACCAAAAAGGGTTATACCTGGAACCAAAAAGGGTTATACCTGGAACCAAAAAGGGTTATACCTGGAACCAAAAAGGGTTATACCTGGAACCAAAAAGGGTTATATCTGGAACCAAAAAGGGTTATATCTGGAACCAAAAAGGGTTATCCTATGGGGACACCTGAAAAACCCTTTCGGAACCATTTTTTTGTAGGGACTGGGGATTTTTCAGGATTAAATAGAAACCTGGTTCAGGCTGCTTTGAATTCCCCTTTCAGCAGGACAATAACCTAAAACACAAAGTCAAATCTACACTGGAGTTGTATACCAAGAAGACAGTGGATGTTCCTGAGTGGCCGAGTTACAGTTTTGACTTATATCTGCTTGAAAATCTATGTCAAGACTTGACAATGGTTGTCTAGCAATAATCAACAACCATACTTGACAGAGCTTGTAGAGTTTTGAAAACAATAATGGGAAAATATTGTGCAATTCAGATGTGCAAAGCTCTTAGACTTACCAAGAAAGACTTACAGCTGTAATTGCTGCCAATGGTGATTCTAACATATACTGACTCAGTGGTGTAAATACTTATGTAAAATAGATATTTCACGTTTTCACTTTGTCATTATGGGGTTTTGTATGTAAATGGTGAGCTAAAAATTATTTAATACATATTGAATTCAGGCTGTAACACAACAAAATGTGGAATAAGTCAAGGGGTATGAATACTTTCTGAAGGCATTGTGTATCATAACTCCCATTGAAGGGCAATTCCCATACAGTACGTATATGGAAATAATGCTGGTGCATGTAGGCCTAAACATTTATCACACATTGTGCAAAGGCTCCCGAGTGGCGCAGTGGTCTAAGTCACTGCATCTCTGTGCTAGAGGCCTCACTACAGGCACCCTGATTTGAATCCAGGCTGTATCTCAACCAGCTGTGATTGGGAGTCCCATAGGGTGCCGTATAATTGGCCCAGCGTCGTCTGTGTTTGACTGGTGTAGGCTGTCATTGTAAATAAGAATTTGCTCTTAACTGACTTGCCGAGCTAAATAAAGGTTAAATATGTTTGTTTTTTAAGGGAAATGTGTTTTGATTTCCTCGTGTCACTTTTACACTAACTCAAAGCTATTTATGGGTATGCCAGGCAATCAGGGGCAAACAGCTTACTTATATGTGAGCTCTAAAGTTAAAAACTTGACAGAGAGTTACATTTTTATTTAGCTTGGTGGAGAAGTAATAAGAGTGACTTCAACGTGGACATGCCACATTATTATTCTGTTGACTCTGGAGGAAGGTACGATGGAGCACAGATGTGGTAATCTGGCCCTGGCTACACTAGCAACGTTTATTCAATGATTGATTCTATGTATAATATGATTCAATATATTACTTGGCAACCTGTATTTTTTGATCACCTCCTCCGGTAGTGTTGCACACTGTCTCTCTGGCTCTGTTTGAAAGGGCGCACTGGTGACCACTCGCAAGTCGCAACACTTTGGTCGCGTTCCACTGCTCAACCAATGGTTGCGTGACATGTCATCGACTGTGCTGTTGGGCACCAGATTGCTAAAACATATGATGTGGTTAACTAATATATATATTTGTTTTAAATATGCAGCCTTTTAAGATCTGGCATAGGTCAGAAACACCTGGACAGAGGAATGCAGCCGTATACTGTAGCCCCCCCCCATACTCAACAAGCGGACCATGTTTATATGAACACACATAAGACATGGCAAAATTTTTAGAATTGCAGGAAATGTGCTTTAAAACAGCAAAATTGTATCTCTGCCCCATGGCAACATTTTTGGAATTGCAGGAAATTAGCTTTAAAACTTCAAAATGTTCTCTCCGCCAACAAGAAGGGTGTGAACAGTTCTAACAGTTTGGGATCACGTGGGTTGTGAGGTGGGGGTTTGTTACTATGCCGATAAAAGACAATATCCATTCTGACCTTTGCCACCGAGGAAATTTGCGTGACCGGAATTTCACAAATAGTACTTGGGT
>NW_026280675.1:0-6406 GCF_023373465.1 Oncorhynchus keta
TAGCAATCGGACGTGTGTTTTGTCTTGTCCCGTCCTGTCTAGTGTAAATATAGTTTTCTTCGTTTTTTTCTGTATATATTTCGTACATATTTTAATCTCACTTTCAAACTAGAGCTGAATATACTCTCCTGCAACCCGCATCACCCAATGTGGTACGGATCTGCTTTTTCTATACTTTACTTTAGAACCGTCAGAAGCTAGCCAGCTAACTAGCTACTACTCAGTTAGCCATTGTTAGCGGTCTTCAAAAGCTAACTAGGACACCAGCGCCGACATCAACCCAGAGCATATCAGACTGCTCTTTCTCTACCACATCTCCGGATTCCTACCGCAAGCTCTGAACCTTTACACCGGATCATCGCAACTAGCTAGCTGCAATCCAGTGGCTACTCCTGGCTAACGTCTCTGTCCCAAAACAAGCTACAGTTAGCCTTGAGCTAAACCCATCTCCCGACTAGCCGAAGAGGCCCAACAATACCTCTTTTGCCAATTGGCCTGGACCCTTTACTGCCGACACGGGCCCCGCCGATCCATCACGACTGGTCCGCCGGACATAATCGTCCGAGGTGGTTTCAACAGGCTTTTCGTTGCGACATCGCCAAAGATCCATCTGCTGGCCAAGGCCCATGAGCTTTCTGAAACGCTGTGTCTCCAGCTCACCCAGCGCATTAGAGCTCTGTAGCATAATCCTGGGCTACAATTACCCGGGCCCACAACCGGTCTGTCGATGTCACCGCAAGAAGAGGAATAAACAGACTCACCCCATCGCGACGTCCCCCAAAGGTTAGCTCTCTAGCCCTCGCTATCTCCCTGCTTGCTAATTCGGCCTGCTAACGGTTAGCTTGTCTAGCCCGGGCCTACGAACTGTTAGCTTGTTAGCACAGGCCTGCTAACCATCTGGCTCACTGCGTTCTAAACACTCTGAACCCATTTACTTTCTATCTCTCTTTGATTTTTATTTTTGTTTATACCTTCCGGAAACCTGCATCACCCACTGTGATGGGAATCGCTATCACCTTTAATTTTTATTTTATTTTTATGACACACTCAAGAACCTCCAGACGCTAACCAGCTAACTAGCTACAAGCTATTTAGTCATTGTTAGTTTTTTTTTTTTTAAACCTGGATAACACTCGCCAGCCCAGCTTCCTGCCCATCCACCGCTGCCCCCTGGACACTGATCTCTTGGCTACATAGCTGACGCACGCTGGACTGTCCATTAATCACGGTACTCCATTCTGCTTGTTTGTTTTATCTGTCGACCCAGTTGCCTAGTCAACGCCATTTTTACCTGCTGTTTGTTGTGCTAGCTGATTAGCCTCGCCTACTGTTTTTAGCTAGCTTTCCCAATTCAACACCTGTGATTACTGTATACCTCGCTGTATGTCTCTCCCAAATGTCAATATGCCTTGTATACTGTTGTTCAGGTTAGTTATCATTGTTTTAGTTCACAATGGAGCCCCTAGATCCACTCTGCATACCCCTGTTACCTCCTTTGTCCCACCCCCCACACATGCGGTGACCTCACCCATTACAACCAGCATGTCCAGAGATACAACCTCTCTCATCATCACCCAGTGCCTGGGCTTACCTCCGCTGTACCCGCACCCCACCATACCCCTGTCTGCGCATTATGCCCTGAATATATTCTACCATGCCCAGAAACCTGCTCCTCTTATCCTCTGCCCCCAACGCTCTAGGCGACCAGTTTTGATAGCCTTTAGCCGCACCCTCATACTAAGGCTTTCGACTCTGTCAATCACCAAATTCTTATCGGCAGACTCAACAGCCTCGGTTTTTCGGATGACTGCCTTGCCTGGTTCACCAATTACTTTGCAGACAGAGTTCAGTGTGTCAAATCGGAGGGCATGCTGTCCGGTCCTCTGGCAGTCTCTATGGGGGTGCCACAGGGTTCAATTCTCGGGCCGACTCTTTTCTCTGTATATATCAATGATGTTGCTCTTGCTGGGCGATTCCTGATCCACCTCTACGCAGACGACACCATTCTATATACTTTCGGCCCGTCATTGGACACTGTGCTATCAACCTCAAACGAGCTTCAATGCCATACAGCACTCCTTCCGTGGCCTCAACTGCTCCTAAACGCGAGTAAAACCAAATGCATGCTTTTCAACCGTCGCTGCCTGCACCCGCATGCCCGACTAGCATCACCACCCTGGATGGTTCCAACCTTGAATATGTGGACATCTATAAGTACCTAGGTGTCTGGCTGAGACTGCAAACTCTCCTTCCAGACTCACATCAAACATCTCCAATCAAAAATCAAATCCAGAGTCGGCTTTCTATTCCGCAACAAAGCCTCCTTCACTCACGCTGCCAAGCTTACCTAGTAAAACTGACTATCCTACCGATCCTCGACTTCGGCGATGTCATCTACAAAATGGCTTCCAACACTCTACTCAGCAAACTGGATGCAGTCTATCACAGTGCCATCCGTTTTGTCACTAAAGCACCTTATACCACCCACCACTGCGACTTGTATGCTCTAGTCGGCTGGCCCTCACTACATATTCGTCGCCAGACCCACTGGCTCCAGGTCATCTACAAGTCCATGCTAGGTAAAAGCTCCGCCTTATCTCAGTTCACTGGTCACGATGGCAACACCCATCCGTAGCACGCGCTCCAGCAGGTGTATCTCTGATCATCCCTTAAAGCCAACACCTCATTTGGCCGCCTTTCGTTCCAGTACTCTGCTGCCTGTGACTGGGCAGATTGCAAAATCGCTGAAGTTGGAGACTTTTATCTCCTAACCAACTTCAAACATCAGCTATCCGAGCAGCTAACCGATCGCTGCAGCTGTACATAGTCTATTGGTAAATAGCTCACCCTTTTTCACCTACCTCATTCCCATACTGTTTTTATACTGTTTTATTTATTTACTTTTCTGCTCTTTTGCACACCAATATCTCTACCTGTACATGCCCATCTGATCATTTATCACCAGTGTTAATCTGCAAAATTGTATTATTCGCCTACCTCCTCATGCCTTTTGCACACATTGTATATAGACTGCCCATTTTTTTCTACTGTGTTATTGACTTGCTAAATTGTTTACTCCATGTGTAACTCTGTGTTGTCTGTTCACACTGCTATGCTTTATCTTGGCCAGGTCGCAGTTGCAAATGAGAACTTGTTCTCAACTAGCCTACCTGGTTAAATAAAGGTGAAATAAAAATAAATAAAAAAACTCCTTCTCTGTTCCGCGGGTGATGTGGAGGTAAACCCAGGCCCTGCATGTCCCCAGGTACCCTCATTTGTTGACTTCTGTGATCGAAAAAGTCTTGGTTTTATGCATGTCAACATCAGAAGCCTCCTCCCTAAGTTTGTTTTACTCACTGCTTTAGCACACTCTGCTAACCCTGATGTCCTTGCCGTGTCTGAATCCTGGCTCAGGAAGGCCACCAAAAATTCAGAGATTTCCATACCCAACTATAACATCTTCCGTCAAGATAGAACTGCCAAAGGGGGCGGAGTCGCAGTCTACTGCAGAGATAGCCTGCAAAGTAATGTCATACTTTCCAGGTCCATACCCAAACAGTTTGAACTACTAATTTTGAAAATTACTCTCTCCAGAAACAAGTCTCTCACTGTTGCCGCCTGCTACCGACCCCCGTCAGCTCCCAGCTGTGCCCTGGACACCATTTGTGAATTGATCGCCCCCATCTAGCTTCAGAGAGTTTGTCCTGTTAGGTGACCCTAAACTGGGATATGCTTAACACCCGGCAGTCCTACAATCTAAGCTAGATGCCCTCAATCTCACGCAAATCATCAAGGAACCCACCAGGTACAACCCTAACTCTGTAAACAAGGGCACCCTCATAGACGTCATCCTGACCAACTGGCCCTCCAAATATACCGCTGTCTTCAACCAGGATCTCAGCGATCACTGCCTCATCGCCTGTATCCGCCACGGAGCCGCAGTCAAACGACCACCCTCATCACTGTCAAACGCTCCCTAAAACACTTCTGTGAGCAGGCCTTTCTAATCGACCTGGCCCGTGTATCCTGGAAGGACATTGACCTCATCCCGTCAGTTGAGGATGCCTGGTCATTCTTTAAAAGTAACTTCCTCACCATTTTGGATAAGCATGCTCCGTTCAAAAAATGCAGAACCAAGAACAGATACAGCCCTTGGTTCACCCAGACCTGACTGCCCTCGACCAGCACAAAAACATCCTGTGGCGGACTGCAATAGTATCGAATAGCCCCCGTGATATGCAACTGTTCAGGGAAGTCAGGAACCAATACACGCAGTCAGTCAGGAAAGCTAAGGCCAGCTTCTTCAGGCAAAAGTTTGCATCCTGTAGCTCCAACTCCAAAAAGTTCTGGGACACTGTGAAGTCCATGGAGAACAAGAGCACCTCCTCTCAGCTGCCCACTGCACTGGAGGCTAGGAACATGGTCTCCACCGATAAATCCATGATTATCGAAAACTTCAATAAGCACTTCTCAACGGCTGGCCATGCCTTCCGCCTGGCTACTCCAACCTCGGCCAACAGCTCCGCCCCGTAGTTCCTCACCCAAGCCTCTCCAGGTTCTCCTTACCCAAATCCAGATAGCAGATGTTCTGAAAGAGCTGCAAAACCTGGACCCGCACAATCAGCTGGGCTTGACAATCTGGACCCGCTATTTCTGAAACTATCTGCCGCCATTGTCGCAACCCCTATCACCAGCCTGTTCAACCTCTCTTTCATATCGTCTGAGATCCCCAAGGATTGAAAAGCTGCCGCAGTCATCCCCCCTCTTCAAAGGAGGAGACACCCTGGACCCAAACTGCTATAGACCTATATCCATCCTGCCCTGCCTATCTAAGGTCTTCAAAGCCAAGTCAACAAACAGGTCACTGACCATCTCGAATCCCACCGTACCTTCTCCGCTGTGCAATCTGGTTTCCGAGCCGGTCACGGTGCACCTCAGCCACACTCAAGGTACTAAATGATATCATAACCGCCATCGATAAAAGACAGTACTGTGCAGCCGTCTTCATCGACCTCGCCAAGGCTTTCGACTCTGTCAATCACCAAATTCTTATCGGCAGACTCAACAGCCTCGGGTTTTTCGGATGACTGCCTTGCCTGGTTCACCATTACTTTGCAGACAGAGTTCAGTGTGTCAAATCAGAGGGCATGCTGTCCGGTCCTCTGGCAGTCTCTATGGGGGTGCCACAGGGTTCAATTCTCGGGCCGACTCTTTTCTCTGTATATATCAATGATGTTGCTCTTGCTGCGGGCGATTCCCTGATCCACCTCTACGCAGACGACACCATTCTATATACTTTTCGGCCCGTCATTGGACACTGTGCTATCAAACCTCCAAACGAGCTTCAATGCCATACAGCACTCCTTCCGTGGCCTCCAACTGCTCTTAAACGCGAGTAAAACCAAATGCATGCTTTTCAACCGATCGCTGCCTGCACCTGCATGCCCGACTAGCATCACCACCCTGGATGGTTCCAACCTTGAATATGTGGACATCTATAGTACCTAGGTGTCTGGCTAGACTGCAAACTCTCCTTCCAGACTCACATCAAACATCTCCAATCAAAAATCAAATCCAGAGTCGGCTTTCTATTCCGCAACAAAGCCTCCTTCACTCACGCTGCCAAGCTTACCCTAGTAAAACTGACTATCCTACCGATCCTCGACTTCGGCGATGTCATCTACAAAATGGCTTCCAACACTCTACTCAGCAAACTGGATGCAGTCTATCACAGTGCCATCCGTTTTGTCACTAAAGCACCTTATACCACCCACCACTGCGACTTGTATGCTCTAGTCGGCTGGCCCTCACTACATATTCGTCGCCAGACCCACTGGCTCCAGGTCATTTACAAGTCCATGCTAGGTAAAGCTCCGCCTTATCTCAGTTCACTGGTCACGATGGCAACACCCATCCGTAGCACGCGCTCCAGCAGGTGTATCTCACTGATCATCCCTAAAGCCAACACCTCATTTGGCCGCCTTTTCGTTCCAGTACTCTGCTGCCTGTGACTGGAACGAATTGCAAAATCGCTGAAGTTGGAGACTTTTATCTCCTCACCAACTTCAAACATCAGCTATCCGAGCAGCTAACCGATAGCTGCAGCTGTACATAGTCTATAGGTAAATAGCTCACCCTTATTCACCTGCCTCATTCCCATACTGTTTTTATACTGTTTTTATTATTTACTTTTCTGCTCTTTTGCACACCAATATCACCAATATCTCTACCTGTACATGCCCATCTGATCATTTATCACTCCAGTGTTAATCTGCAAAATTGTATTATTCGCCTACCTCCTCATGCCTTTTGCACACATTGTATATAGATTGCCCATTTTTTTCTACTGTGTTATTGACTAGTTAATTGTCTGGTTAAATAAAGGTGAAATAAAATAAAAAAATAA
>NW_026280676.1:0-3757 GCF_023373465.1 Oncorhynchus keta
TATATAATATGACTGTAATAGGACCATTCATGTCTTAATGTATATAATATTGACTGTAATAGGACCATTCATGTCTTAATGTATATAATATGACTGAAGTAGGGACCATTATATGTCTTAATGTATATAATATGACTGTAATAGGACCATGCATGTCTTAATGTATATAATATGACTGTAATAGGACCATTCATGTCTTAATGTATATAACATGACTGAAATAGGACCATTCATGTCTTAATGTATATAATATGACTGTAATAGGGACCATGCATGTCTTAATGTATATAATATGACTGTAATAGGACCATTCATATATTAATATATATATATGTCATATATGTCTCTCTTCACAGCACTACACTGTTATTTCCTGATCCAGCTGTCTCCTTGGTCTCTGCTCCATTCATGCATCAGGGGTTAAATGTTCGGGTGCTGCCCATTCTGCACCCTACTCCCTATGTGGTGCACTACTTCTAACCAAGGCCCAGAGCGCTAGCTGGTCCTGGATCGGGTTTCAAGGAGTGAGAGTATTTCCTGGTGATTATCTCATCTTCCTCGTCAATTTGGGATCAGACAGAAGCTTCCTGGTGATTATCTCATCGTCCTCGTCAATTTGGGATCAGACAGAAGCTTCCAGGTCAGACAGACGTTGACCTGTTGTCCTCAGCACTCCACTCCTCCACTCTCTGTCCTGAAACACACACACACACACACACACACACACACACACACGACACACACACACACACACACACACACACACACACACACACACACACACACACACACACACACACACACACACACACACACACACCCTAACTGCTACAGACCATAGATTAGCCTTCGCCAGCCTCTGGCTCCCAGACAGTCCCAGATTGTGACCCTTACTACTAAACACTATCACACCACACATAAACACATACCCACACACACACACATACCCACACACGTAGCCAGGACTGAAAGCACACACACACACACATACCCACACACGTAGCACAGGACTGAAAGCACACATACACACACACCCACTACCTCTGCATTGCAACATGTGTCTCTCTGCACAGTTTTTACATTTTCCGTCTTCGGAAAAGCATAGCCACAGTGAGACATGAGATGAGTCATGTGAGGTGTTACGATGGTTTGAGATTAACAGGGCTTGGCAGCTGCCTCCTAGATGGGACGGGGATAGGATTACAGCAGAGAGAGGGTGAGAGAGAGAGAGAGAGAGAGAGAGAGAGAGAGAGAGAGAGAGAGAGAGAGAGAGAGAGAGAGAGAGAGAGGATTGTCACCAACCAAGGACGGCCTACAGCAGCACCTAGATCTTCGGCACAGATTCTGCCAGACCTGGGCCCTGACAGTAAATCTCAGTACGACCAAAGCTTCAACGTAAAACACCAAATAATGCAAGCAGAACAGAATTAGGCCGATACCCACAAATGATCAAAATCCAGAAAAGAGACGTTAAATTCTACAACTACCTAAAAAGAAGTGATTCCCAAACCTTCCATAACAAAGCCATCACCTACAGAGAGATGAAGAAGAGTCCCCTAAGCAAGCTGGTCCTGGGGCTCTGTTCACAAACACAAACACACCCCACAGAGCCCCAGGACAGCAATACAATTAGACCCAACCAAATCATGAGAAAACTAAAAGATAATTACTTGACACATTGGAAAGAATTAACAAAAAAACAGAGCAAACTAGAATGCTATTTGGCCCTAACAGAGAGTACACAGCGGCAGAATACCTGACCACTGTGACTGACCCAAATTAAAGGAAAGCTTTGACTATGTACAGACTCAGTGAGCATAGCCTTGCTATTGAGAAAGGCCGCCGTAGGCAGACATGAGCTCTCAGAGAAGACAGGCTATGTGCTCACTGCCCACAAAACAGAGTGAAGAACAAACACCATTATAAATACAACCCATTTTATGCTTATTTATTTTCCCTTTTGTACTTCAACCATTTGCACATTGTTGCAGCACTGTATATATTCATAACATGACATGTGTAATGTCTTCTGTGAGGAAGTAATGTTACCTGTTCATTTTTATTGTTTAATTCTCTTTTGTACATTATCTTTGTACATTATCTACTTCACTTGCTTTGGCAATGTTGACATATGTTCCCATGCTATCAAGTCCCTGGATTGAATTGAATTTTGAGAGAGAGAGAGAGACAGAGAGGAGAGAGAGAGAGAGAGAGAGAGAGAGAGAGAGAGAGAGAGAGAGAGAGAGAGAGAGAGAGAGAGAGAGAGAGAGAGAGAGAGAGAGAGTGGCCCACTCGGATCAACTCTAACCAGGCAACTCTCACACGTTTTACAGCCCGGAGAGCAGAGCAGAGCTGGGTGTCATTGTTACAGCTGGGTGGACCACCACTCCACAGCTCTTAGCAGAGCATGAAGAGACAGAAAGGGAGAGAAAGAGTGAGAGAGACAAGAGAAGAGGGAGGAGAGGAAAGTGGAAAGTAACAATGGAATGAAGGAGGAACAACAGAGAGAAGAACTAGGACAGAGACAGACAGAGAGACAGAAAGACAGAGAGACAGAGACGACAGACAAGAGAGACAGAGAGGCAGAAGAGACAGAGGGCAGAGAGACAGAGAGACAGAGAGACAAGAGAGAGAGAGAACGGGGCAAGAGACGGGCAGAGAGAGAGAGAGACAGAGGGCCGGAGAGACAGAGAGACAGAGACGGAGAGACAGAGACAGGGCAGAGAGAGAGAGAGAGAGAACGGGGACAGAGACAGACGGAGAGACAAGAGAGACAGAGAGACAGAGGGACAGAGAGACAAATAGACAGAGAGACAGAGAGAGACAAAGAGAGAGAGAGAAGGCAGGGACAAGAGACAGACAGAGAGACAGAGAGACAGAGGGCAGAGGGACAGGCTGACCGGCGACAGAGAGACAGAGAGGAACAGAGAGACAGGGCAGAGCGACGAGAGCGACAAGAGAGACAAAGAGACAGAGACAGAGAGGGCAGAGACAGAGACGCAGAGAGACAGAGAGACAGAGAGGGCAGAGAGAGAGAGACAGAGAGACAAGAGACGAGAGAGACAGAGGAGCCCAAGAGACGGGGCAGGGCGGAGCAGAGAGACCGAGAGGGCAGGGCAGAGCCCAGAGGGAGAGAGAGCATTGGGAGCAGAGAGACAGAGACAGACAGAGAGACAGAGAGACAGAGAGACAGAGAGACAGAGAGACAGAGAGACAGAGAGACAGAGAGACAGAGAGACAGAGAGACAGAGAGACAAAGAGACAGAGAGACAGAGAGACAAAGAGAGAGAGAGAGAGAGAGAGAGAGAGAGAGAGAGAGAGAGAGAGAGAGAGAGAGAGAGAGACAGACAGAGAGACAGAGAGACAGAGAGACAGAGAGAGAGAGCGACAGAGAGACAGAGAGACAGAGAGACAGAGACAGAGCGACAGAGCGACAGAGAGACAAAGAGACAGAGAGACAGAGAGACAGAGACAGAGAGACAGAGAGACAGAGAGACAGAGAGACAGAGAGACAGAGAGAGAGAGAGACAGAGAGACAGAGAGACAGAGAGACAGAGAGACAAAGATACAGAGAGACAGAGAGAGAGAGAGAGAGAGAGAGAGACAGAGAGACAGAGAGACAGAGAGACAGAGATACAGAGAGACAGAGAGACAGAGAGAGAGAGAGACAGAGAGACAGAGAGACAGAGAGACAGAGAGACAAAGATACAGAGAGACACAGAGAGAGAGAGAGAGAGAGAGAGAGGTGAGGGGTGAG
>NW_026280677.1:0-5194 GCF_023373465.1 Oncorhynchus keta
AACACAACACAGGGTTAGATACAACACAACACAGGGTCAGATAGAACACAACACAGGGTCAGATAGAACACAACACAGGGTCAGATAGAACACAACACAGGGTCAGATAAAACACAACACAGGGTCAGATAGGAACACAACACAGGGTCAGATAGAACACAACACAGGGTCAGATAGAACACAGCACAGGGTCAGATAGAACACAACACAGGGTCCAGATAGAGACACAACACTGGGTCAGATAGAACACAACACAGGGTCAGATAGAACACAACCACAGGGTCAGATAGCAACACAACACAGGGTCAGATAGGAACACAACACAGGGTCAGATAGAACACAACACATGGATAGAGCAGGAGATACAACACAACACAGGGTCAGATAGAACACAACACAGGGTCAGATAGAACACAACACTGGATACAGGGAGATAAAACACACAGGATACAGGTAGATAAAACACACAGGATACAGGTAGATAAAACACACAGGATACAGGTACATAAAACACACAGGATACAGGTAGATAAAACACACAGGATACAGGTAGATAAAACACACAGGATACAGGTAGATAAAACACACAGGATACAGGTAGATAAAACACACAGGATACAGGCAGATAAAACACACAGGATACAGGTAGATAAAACACACAGGATACAGGGAGATAAAACACACAGGATACAGGTAGATAAAACACACAGGATACAGGTAGATAAAACACACAGGATACAGGTAGATAAAACACACAGGATACAGGTAGATAAAACACACAGGATACAGGTAGATAAAACACAGGAAACACAATAAGAAAGGCTTCCAGGTGGACAACAGTGCAAAATGGTTTAGAAACACTACTTTAAAGAGTCCTCCTTCCCCATTTTATTTTATTTAACCTTTATTTAACTAGGCAAGTCAGTCAAGAACAAATTCTTATTTACAATGATAGTCTACCCCAGCCAAACAGTAACCCAGACAACGCTGGTCCAATGGTGCACACCCTATGGGACTCCCAATCACAGCCAGTTGTGATACGGCTCTGGAATGAAACCAGGGTCTGTAGTGACGCCTCTAGCACTGAGATGCAGTGCCTTAGACCGCTGCGCCATCACTCTCTCATCCGTCCCTCCATCCCTTCTTCCATCTTTCCCCATCCCTCTCTTCTTTTTCTCTCCCCCATCTCCCTCTTTCTCTCCCCTCCACTCTCTCTCTCTCTCTCTCTCTCTCTGCTTCTCTCTCTCTCTCTGCTTCTCTCTCTCTCTCTCTTTCTCTCATGTGAGCTGTTCTGAAGGTTAAAACATAATAATCCCATTATACTCTCATGTCTACTAACGTCACATGACAACATCAGTCCTCAACACTGATGTAAGGTCAGTTCTTTGTGTTTTCTCTGTAATGGTAAAGCTTGGGGATAGCAGATCCTAGATCTGTTGCCTAGAGGCTACTCCCCAGCAGCTCACATGACGTCTCCCTGGCAGCCATGCAGTGTGTGAGTGAAGCAGGCGTGTAATCTGACTGCTGTGTGCGTCTGTGTGTGTGTGTGCCGTGTTCTGGATGTATGCATGTTGTATGTGTACGTGCATCTGTCCATGTCTGCGTCTGTGTTTAATGTGTTTAAGTGAACCTGCGTCTGTGATTAATGTGTTTAAGTGAACCTGCGTCTGTGTTTAATGTGTTTAAGTGAACCTGCGTCTGTGTTTAATGTGTTTAAATCTGCCTGCGTCTGTGTTTAATGTGTTTAAGTGAACCTGCGTCTGTGTTTAATGTGTTTAAGTGAACCTGCGTCTGTGTTTAATGTGTTTAAGTGAACCTGCGTCTGTGTTTAATGTGTTTAAGTGAACCTGCGTCTGTGTTTAATGTGTTTAAATGAACCTGCGTCTGTGTTTAATGTGTTTAAGTGAACCTGCGTCTGTGTTTAATGTGTTTAAATCTGCCTGCGTCTGTGTTTAATGTGTTTAAATCTGCCTGCGTCTGTGTTTAATGTGTTTAAATGAACCTGCGTCTGTGTTTAATGTGTTTAAATCTGCCTGCGTCTGTGTTTAATGTGTTTAAATGAACCTGCGTCTGTGTTTAATGTGTTTAAGTGAACCTGCGTCTGTGTTTAATGTGTTTAAGTGAACCTGCGTCTGTGTTTAATGTGTTTAAATGAACCTGCGTCTGTGTTTAATGTGTTTAAGTGAACCTGCGTCTGTGTTTAATGTGTTTAAATCTGCCTGCGTCTGTGTTTAATGTGTTTAAGTGAACCTGCGTCTGTGTTTAATGTGTTTAAATCTGCCTGCGTCTGTGTTTAATGTGTTTAAATCTGCCTGCGTCTGTGTTTAATGTGTTTAAATGAACCTGCGTCTGTGTTTAATGTGTTTAAGTGAACCTGCGTCTGTGTTTAATGTGTTTAAGTGAACCTGCGTCTGTGTTTAATGTGTTTAAGTGAACCTGCGTCTGTGTTTAATGTGTTTAAATGAACCTGCGTCTGTGTTTAATGTGTTTAAATCTGCCTGCGTCTGTGTTTAATGTGTTTAAATGAACCTGCGTCTGTGTTTAATGTGTTTAAGTGAACCTGCGTCTGTGTTTAATGTGTTTAAGTGAACCTGCGTCTGTGTTTAATGTGTTTAAATGAACCTGCGTCTGTGTTTAATGTGTTTAAGTGAACCTGCGTCTGTGTTTAATGTGTTTAAATGAACCTGCGTCTGTGTTTAATGTGTTTAAGTGAACCTGCGTCTGTGTTTAATGTGTTTAAATCTGCCTGCGTCTGTGTTTAATGTGTTTAAATGAACCTGCGTCTGTGTTTAATGTGTTTAAGTGAACCTGCGTCTGTGTTTAATGTGTTTAAGTGAACCTGCGTCTGTGTTTAATGTGTTTAAATCCGCCTGCGTCTGTGTTTAATGTGTTTAAGTGAACCTGCGTCTGTGTTTAATGTGTTTAAATGAACCTGCGTCTGTGTTTAATGTGTTTAAATGAACCTGCGTCTGTGTTTAATGTGTTTAAGTGAACCTGCGTCTGTGTTTAATGTGTTTAAGTGAACCTGCGTCTGTGTTTAATGTGTTTAAGTGAACCTGCGTCTGTGTTTAATGTGTTTAAATGAACCTGCGTCTGTGTTTAATGTGTTTAAGTGAACCTGCCTGTGTTTAATGTGCTTAAGTGAACTCATGCCTGTTAATGTGTTTAAATCTGCCTGCGTCTGTGTTTAATGTGTTTAAGTGAACTCATGCCTGTGTTTAATGTGTTTAGGAACCTGCCTGAACCCTGCGTCTGTGTTTAATGTGTTTACCCGCGTCTGTGTTTAATGTTTAAACTCGTCTGTGTTTAATGTGTTTAAATGGCGTCTGTGTTTAATGTGTTTAATCTGAACTGCGTCTGTGTTTAATGTGTTTAAGTGAACTCAAGGCCTGTGTTTAATGTTTAAGTGAACCTGCGTCTGTGTTTAATGTGTTTAAGTGAACTCAAGGTCTGTGTTTAATGTGTTTAAGTGAACCTGCGTCTGTGTTTAATGTGTTTAAGTGAACCTGCGTCTGTGTTTAATGTGTTTAAATCTGCCTGCGTCTGTGTTTAATGTGTTTATGAACCTGCGTCTGTGTTTAATGTTTAAATCTGCCTGCGTCTGTGTTTAATGTGTTTAAGTGAACCTGGGCGCCTGTGTTTAATGTGTTTAAGTGAACCTGGGCGCTCTGTGTTTAATGTGTTTAAGTGAACCTGCGTCTGTGTTTAATGTGTTTAAATCTGCCTGCGTCTGTGTTTAATGTGTTTAAGTGAACCTGCGTCTGTGTTTAATGTGTTTAAGTGAACCTGCGTCTGTGTTTAATGTGTTTAAGTGAACCTGCGTCTGTGTTTAATGTGTTTATGAACCTGCGTCTGTGTTTATGTGTTTAAGGAACCTGCGTCTGTGTTTAATGTGTTTAAATCTGCCTGCGTCTGTGTTTAATGTGTTTAAGTGAACCTGCGTCTGTGTTTAATGTGTTTAAATCTGCCTGGCGTCTGTGTTTAATGTGTTTATGAACCTGCGTCTGTGCTTAATGTGTTTAAGTGAACCTGCCTGTGTTTAATGTGTTTAACCTGCGTCTGTGTTTAATGTGTTTAAGTGAACCTGCGTCTGTGTTTAATGTGTTTAAGTGAACCTGCGTCTGTGTTTAATGTGTTTAAATCTGCCTGCGTCTGTGTTTAATGTGTTTAAGTGAACCTGCGTCTGTGTTTAATGTGTTTAAATCTGCCTGCGTCTGTGTTTAATGTGTTTAAGTGAACCTGCGTCTGTGTTTAATGTGTTTAAGTGAACCTGCGTCTGTGTTTAATGTGTTTAAGTGAACCTGCGTCTGTGTTTAATGTGTTTAAGTGAACCTGCGTCTGTGTTTAATGTGTTTAAATCTGCCTGCGTCTGTGTTTAATGTGTTTAAGTGAACCTGCGTCTGTGTTTAATGTGTTTAAGTGAACCTGCGTCTGTGTTTAATGTGTTTAAGTGAACCTGCGTCTGTGTTTAATGTGTTTAAGTGAACCTGCGTCTGTGTTTAATGTGTTTAAGTGAACCTGCGTCTGTGTTTAATGTGTTTAAATCTGCCTGCGTTTGTGTGCCTTCATTTGCATGCGTCTGCATGTGTGCATGCGTTCACTTGTGTGTGTGTATCCATGCGTGTGTGTGTGTATGTGTGTAATCCCGGTGCTGGCTGGGCTAGTGTCTGGCCACCGGGCCATTGGAGCGCCACTAAGCCTGTAGGACCCAGCTCTGCTCTGGAATCCCAGGAATCAGCATGTGACTCGACTCTAACATCTGACATGTTCTCATACACATTCTAAACCTCCTCGTTTGGCCTTCCATAACTCTCTGATTGAGTAACATGAAAATGGTTTAAATTAATGTGATTCCTTCTTTTCATGTAAAAATTGCAAATGTTTTGCTCAATAACACCTGCAGTCTGGAAGCAGACCTCATACACACACAAGTTATACCACTAAGGTACAACACATTTGCACAGAAATAATTACACACTTGTTGTGGCGACACAACAACGGTTCAGACAAACTCAAACATTGTGTCAAATGTACTGTACATCAGTTGTACCAGCTGAGTGTACACAGGGCCTAAGGCAATATATTGATGAAGGATGTATTGTGTATTGAGGATATATTGTGAAAAGCATTGATAAAAAACAACATTGATATCCGACAGGTGGCATCACTCCTACGCAAAGCTCATCCCTTAACC
>NW_026280678.1:0-599 GCF_023373465.1 Oncorhynchus keta
CTCTCTCTCTCTCCCTCTCTCTCTCCCCTCCCTCTCTCTCTTCCCCTCCCTCTCTCTCTCTTCCCCTCTGTCTGTCTTTCTCCCCTACCACTCTCTCTCTCTCCCACTCCCTCTCTCTCTTCCACTCCCTTTCTCTCTTCCCCTCCCTCTCTCTCTCTTCCCCTCTGTCTGTCTTTCTCCCCTACCACTCTCTCTCTCTTCCACTCCCTCTCTCTCTTCCACTCCCTTTCTCTCTTCCACTCCCTCACTCTCTTCCCCTCCCTCTCTCTCTTCCCCTCCCTCTCTCTCTCTCTCCCCTCTCTCTCTCTTCACCTCTCTCCCCCCCCCCTCTCTCTCTTCCCCCTCGGTCTGTCTTTCTCCCCTACCACTCTCTCTCTTCCCCTCCCCCTCTCTCTTCCCCCTCCCCCCCTCTTCCCCCTCCCACTCTCTCTCTCTTCCCTCACTCTCTCTCTTCCCCCTCTCTCTTTCCCTCCCTCTCTCTTTCCCTCCCTCTCTCTTTCCCTCCCTCTCTCTTTCCCTCCCTCTCTCTTTCCCTCCATCTCTCTTTCCCTCCATCTCTCTTCCCCTCCCTCTCTCTCTTCCCCTCTCTGTCTTTCTCC
>NW_026280679.1:0-45816 GCF_023373465.1 Oncorhynchus keta
TCTATCACACAGTCTCCATCTCATCTGATGGCTATAGAACTGCTGTGGTTATGATTGTAGCTAACATTGATATATACTGAAGTTAGGTATTTGAACAGAACGTAAATGAGCTAATATATAAATAATAAATAAATGCCCTCTTTGGCATTTCTACCAGCACGGCCTGTGCAACTAGAGGGAGAAAAAAAACTCTAGATCGCCTTTACTCCACACACAGAGACGTATACAAAGCTCTTCCTCACTCTCCATCTGACCATAACTCTATCCTCCTGCTTCCTGCTTACAAGCAAGAACACAAACAGGAAGTACCAGTGACAAGCTCAATACAGAAGTGGTCTGAAGCTACAGGACTGTTTCGCTAGCACAGACTGGAATATGTCCCTGGGATTCATCCAATAACATTGAGGAGTTTTACTGCACCAGTTACAGACTTTATTAATAAGTGCATCGACGACATTGTCCCCACAAAGACCGTGCGTGCGCATCCCAACCATAAGCCATGGATTACAGGCAACATCCGCACTGAGTTAAAGGCTTGAGCTGCCGATTTCAAGGAGAGGGACACCAATACGAATGCTTCTAAGAAATCCAGCTACGACCTCTGACAGTCAAAATCTCAATACAAATCCTACTAGTTGTGGCAGGGCAATCAAACTGTCACGGATTACAAAGGGAAACCCAGCCGTGAGCTGCCCAGTGACGCAAGCCTACCAGACCCTTCAATGTCGTGATGATAAAATCCTGGAGAAATAAATAGCACATAGAAGAAAAAAAAATTGTTTTACCAGATATTATTGTTCATCCTGATCAGACAGGTTTTTTACATGGACGATACATTGTTGATAATATAATAACTTGAAACAATTGAACATTATGAAACATCAAAGATAACCGGACTGGTTTTCATAGCAGATTTTGAAAAGGTGTTTGATATAGTACGACTGGAATTTATATAAAAATCCCTGGATTTCTTTAATTTCGGTGAATCTCTTACACATTCGGTTAAAGTTATGTATAGCAAGGTGTAAAATAGTAAATAATAGTTATTGTTTTCTTTTAAGAGGAGTACAACAGGGCTGTCCAATGTCTCCATATCTATTTATTATGGCCATTGAAATGCTGGCTATTAAAATTAGACCCAACAAGAACATCAAGGAGTTAGAAATCCAGGGGATTAAAAACTCTGTCAGAGTGACCATTGGGTTTTTGGTCACCTCCCTGACCAAGGTACTTCTCCCCAGAATGCTCAGTTTGGCCAGGCGGCCAGCTCTAGGAAGAGTCTTGGTGGTTCCAAACTTCTTCCATTTAAGAATGATGGAGGCACTGTGTTCTTAGGGACCTTCAATGTTGCAGACATTTTCTGGCACCCTTCCCAAGATCTGTGCCTTGACACAATCCTGTCTCGGTGCTCTACGGACAATTCCTTCAACATCATGGCTTGGTTTTTGCTCTGACATGCACTGTCAACTGTGGGACTTTATATAGACAGGTGTGTGCCTTTACAAATCATGTTCAACCAGTTAAATTTACCACAGGTGGACTCCAGTCAAGTTGTAGAAACATCTCAAGGATGATCAATGGAAACAGGATGCACCTGAGCTCAATTTCAAGTCTCATAGCAAAGGGACCGAATACTTACGCAAATAAGGTATGTGTTTTTTTTTATACATTTGCAAACATTTATAAAAACCTGTTTTTGCTTTGTCATTACAGGGTATTGTGATGTCATTACAGGGTATTGTGATGTCATTACAGGGTATTGTGATGTCATTGCAGAGTATTGTGATGTCATTACAGGGTATTGTGATGTCATTACAGGGTATTGTTATGTCATTACAGGGTATTGTGATGTCATTACAGGGTATTGTGATGTCATTACAGGGTATTGTGATGTCATTACAGGGTATTGTGTGTAGATTGATCAGGGAAAAAAACATTCATCAATTTTAGAATAAGTAACAAAATTAGGAGAAAATGAAGGGGTCCGAATGCTCTGTACAAGTTATAGTTAAACCCCAAATGTAACGTTATCCTGTACATTTGGATAGCTGTGCCATACAGGTTGCAAAATAAATGGGAAGAGATTTCCCGATCTACCGATTCCATGGCACATGGTGTACGAACTGACAAAAAAAAAAACACTTCGAGTTTTTACATTTTTCAAATATGATACAACTGTTTTGCCACCAACAGAATGCGACATATAATGTCACGCCCTGATCTGTTTCACCTGTCCCTGTGATTGTCTCCACCCCCTCCAGGTGTCGCTGATTTTCCCCAGTGTATTTATCCCTGTGTTTCCTGTCTCTCTGTGCCAGTTCGTCTTGTATGTTTTTTCAAGTCAACCAGCATTTTTCCCGTTCTCCTGATTTTTGCGTTCTCCTGTTTCTAGTCCTCCCGGTTTTGACTCTTGCCTGTTTCTGGACTCTGTACCCTCCTGCCTGACCATTCTGCCTGCCTTGACCACGAGCCTGTCTGCCACTCTGTACCCTCCTGCCTGACCATTCTGCCTGCCTTGACCACGAGCCTGTCTGCCACTCTGTACCCTCCTGGACTCTGTACCCTCCTGGACTCTGTACCCTCCTGCCTGACCATTCTGCCTGCCTTGACCACGAGCCTGTCTACCACTCTGTACCCTCCTGCCTGACCATTCTGCCTGCCTTGACCACGAGCCTGTCTGCCACTCTGTACCCTCCTGCCTGGCCATTCTGCCTGCCTTGACCACGAGCCTGTCTGCCACTCTGTACCCTCCTGCCTGACCATTCTGCCTGCCTTGACCACGAGCCTGTCTGCCACTCTGTACCCTCCTGCCTGACCATTCTGCCTGCCTTGACCACGAGCCTGTCTACCACTCTGTACCCTCCTGGACTCTGTACCCTCCTGGACTCTGTACCCTCCTGCCTGACCATTCTGCCTGCCTTGACCACGAGCCTGTCTGCCACTCTGTACCCTCCTGGACTCTGTACCCTCCTGGACTCTGTACCCACCTGCCTGACCATTCTGCCTGCCTTGACCACGAGCCTGTCTGCCACTCTGTACCCTCCTGGACTCTGTACCCTCCTGGACTCTGTACCCACCTGCCTGACCATTCTGCCTGCCTTGACCACGAGCCTGTCTACCACTCTGTACCCTCCTGGACTCTGTACCCTCCTGCCTGACCATTCTGCCTGCCTTGACCACGAGCCTGTCTACCACTCTGTACCCTCCTGGACTCTGTACCCTCCTGCCTGACCATTCTGCCTGCCTTGACCACGAGCCTGTCTACCACTCTGTACCCTCCTGCCTGACCATTCTGCCTGCCTTGACCACGAGCCTGTCTGCCACTCTGTACCCTCCTGCCTGACCATTCTGCCTGCCTTGACCACGAGCCTGTCTACCACTCTGTACCCTCCTGCCTGACCATTCTGCCTGCCTTGACCACGAGCCTGTCTGCCACTCTGTACCCTCCTGCCTGGCCATTCGGCCTGCCTTGACCACGAGCCTGTCTGCCACTCTGTACCCTCCTGGACTCTGTACCTCCTGGACTCTGATCTGGTTTTGACCTTTTTGCCTGTCCACGACCATTCTCTTGCCTACTCCTTTGGATTAATAAACATTGTAAGACTCCAACCATCTGTCTCCTGTGTCAGCAGCATCTGAGTCTCACCTTGATATATAAGGGTCATTCAATAATCTTAGCTTTGTAGATTTTGTTGCGAAGAGACAGAAACACTAGATAATTCATTATGGTAGCTTGTTTCTGGTCACAGGTTCAGTAATGATTAAAAAAATAAAAGGTAAATAGCTCACCCTTTTTCACCTACCTCATTCCCATACTGTTTTTATACTGTTTTTATTTATTTACTTTTCTGCTCTTTTGCACACCAATATCTCTACCTGTACATGCCCATCTGATCATTTATCACTCCAGTGTTAATCTGCAAAATTGTATTATTCGCCTACCTCCTCATGCCTTTTGCACACATTGTATATAGACTGCCCATTTTTTTCTACTGTGTTATTGACTTGCTAATTGTTTACTCCATGTGTAACTCTGTGTTGTCTGTTCACACTGCTATGCTTTATCTTGGCCAGGTCGCAGTTGCAAATGAGAACTTGTTCTCAACTAGCCTACCTGGTTAAATAAAGGTGAAATAAAAATAAAAAATAAAAAAAATAAAATACACAATCAATCAATATCACAGTAAGGTTGTAATCTTCAGCTCTGTGGATAATATGCACTTAGAAAGGGATAAAATCAATCAATATCATAGTCAGGTTGTAATCTTCAGCTCTGTGGATAATATGCACTTAGAAAGGGATAAAATCAATCAATATCATAGTAAGGTTGTAATCTTCAGCTCTGTGGATAATATGCAATTAGAAAGGGTTAAAAAAATGTATGTAAAACATTTGAAAAATATATGGCACATTGAAACCAAACAAGGGTGGTCTGTGGTGATAGGTGGGATGGGCTGAGTGGATCTATGGTGATAGGTGGGATGGGCTGAGAGTTGCTGAGTGGATCTATGGTGATAGGTGGGATGGGCTGAGGGGGTCTATGGTGATAGGTGGGATGGGCTGAGTGGATCTATGGTGATAGGTGGGATGGGCTGAGGGGGTCTATGGTGATAGGTGGGATGGGCTGAGAGTTGCTGAGTGGATCTATGGTGATAGGTGGGATGGGCTGAGAGTTGCTGAGGGGGTCTATGGTGATAGGTGGGATGGGCTGAGAGTTGCTGAGGGGGTCTATGGTGATAGGTGGGATGGGCTGAGAGTTGCTGAGGGGGTCTATGGTGATAGGTGGGATGGGCTGAGAGTTGCTGAGTGGATCTATGGTGATAGGTGGGATGGGCTGAGGGGGTCTATGGTGATAGGTGGGATGGGCTGAGTGTTGCTGAGTGGATCTATGGTGATAGGTGGGATGGGCTGAGAGTTGCTGAGGGGGTCTATGGTGATAGGTGGGATGGGCTGAGAGTTGCTGAGGGGGTCTATGGTGATATAGGTGGGATGGGCTGAGAGGGTCTATGGTGATAGGAGGGATGGGCTGAGAGTTGCTGAGGGGGTCTATGGTGATAGGAGGGATGGGCTGAGAGTTGCTGAGGGGGTCTATGGTGATAGGTGGGATGGGCTGAGAGTTGCTGAGGGGGTCTATGGTGATAGGTGGGATGGGCTGAGAGTTGCTGAGTGGATCTATGGTGATAGGTGGGATGGGCTGAGAGTTGCTGAGGGGTCTATGGTGATAGGTGGGATGGGCTGAGGGGGTCTATGGTGATGGGTGGGATGGGCTGAGAGTTGCTGAGGGGGTCTATGGTGATAGGTGGGATGGGCTGAGAGTTGCTGAGGGGGTCTATGGTGATAGGTGGGATGGGCTGAGAGTTGCTGAGGGGGTCTATGGTGATAGGTGGGATGGGCTGAGAGTTGCTGAGGGGTCTATGGTGATAGGTGGGATGGGCTGAGAGTTGCTGAGGGGGTCTATGGTGATAGGTGGGATGGGCTGAGGGGTCTATGGTGATAGGTAGGATGGGCTGAGTGGATCTATGGTGATAGGTGGGATGGGCTGAGAGTTGCTGAGGGGGTCTATGGTTATAGGTGGGATGGGCTGAGAGGGTCTATGGTGATAGGTGGGATGGGCTGAGAGTTGCTGAGTGGATCTATGGTGATAGGTGGGATGGGCTGAGAGTTGCTGAGGGGTCTATGGTGATAGGTGGGATGGGCTGAGAGTTGCTGAGGGGGTCTATGGTGATAGGTGGGATGGGCTGAGAGTTGCTGAGTGGATCTATGGTGATAGGAGGGATGGGCTGAGGGGGTCTATGGTGATAGGTGGGATGGGCTGAGAGTTGCTGAGGGGGTCTATGGTTATAGGTGGGATGGGCTGAGAGGGTCTATGGTGATAGGTGGGATGGGCTGAGGGGGTCTATGGTGATAGGTGGGATGGGCTGAGAGTTGCTGAGTGGATCTATGGTGATAGGAGGGATGGGCTGAGGGGGTCTATGGTGATAGGTGGGATGGGCTGAGAGTTGCTGAGGGGGTCTATAGTGATAGGTGGGATGGGCTGAGAGTTGCTGAGGGGGTCTATGGTGATAGGTGGGATGGGCTGAGAGTTGCTGAGGGGGTCTATGGTGATAGGTGGGATGGGCTGAGGGGGTCTATGGTGATAGGAGGGATGGGCTGAGAGTTGCTGAGGGGGTCTATGGTGATAGGTGGGATGGGCTGAGAGTTGCTGAGTGGATCTATGGTGATAGGTGGGATGGGCTGAGGGGTCTATGGTGATAGGTGGGATGGGCTGAGGGGGTCTATGGTGATAGGTGGGATGGGCTGAGGGGTCTATGGTGATAGGTGGGATGGGCTGAGAGTTGCTGAGGGGTCTATGGTGATAGGTGGGATGGGCTGAGAGTTGCTGAGTGGATCTATGGTGATAGGTGGGATGGGCTGAGGGGTCTATGGTGATAGGTGGGATGGGCTGAGGGGTCTATGGTGATAGGTGGGATGGGCTGAGGGGGTCTATGGTGATAGGTGGGATGGGCTGAGGGTCTATGGTGATAGGTGGGATGGGCTGAGGGGTCTATGGTGATAGTTGGGATGGGCTGAGGGGGTCTGTGGTGATAGGTGGGATGGGCTGAGAGTTGCTGAGGGGGTCTATGGTGATAGGTGGGATGGGCTGAGAGTTGCTGAGTGGATCTATGGTGATAGGTGGGATGGGCTGAGGGGGTCTATGGTGATAGGTGGGATGGGCTGAGGGGTCTATGGTGATGGGTGGGATGGGCTGAGGGTCTATGGTGATAGGTGGGATGGGCTGAGGGGGTCTATGGTGATGGGTGGGATGGGCTGAGGGGGTCTATGGTGATAGGTGGGATGGGCTGAGAGTTGCTGAGTGGGTCTATGTTGATAGGTGGGATGGGCTGAGAGTTGCTGAGGGGGTCTATGGTGATAGGTGGGATGGGCTGAGAGTTGCTGAGGGGGTCTATGGTTATAGGTGGGATGGGCTGAGAGTTGCTGAGGGGGTCTATGGTGATAGGTGGGATGGGCTGAGAGTTGCTGAGGGGGTCTATGGTGATAGGTGGGATGGGCTGAGGGGGTCTATGGTGATAGGTGGGATGGGCTGAGAGTTGCTGAGGGGGTCTATGGTGATAGTTGGGATGGGCTGAGGGGGTCTATGGTGATAGGTGGGATGGGCTGAGAGTTGCTGAGGGGGTCTATGGTGATAGGTGGGATGGGCTGAGGGGTCTATGGTGATAGGTGGGATGGGCTGAGGGGTCTATGGTGATAGGTGGGATGGGCTGAGAGTTGCTGAGGGGGTCTATAGTGATAGGTGGGATGGGCTGAGAGTTGCTGAGGGTCTATGGTGATAGGTGGGATGGGCTGAGAGTTGCTGAGGGGGTCTATGGTGATAGGTGGGATGGGCTGAGAGTTGCTGAGGGGGTCTATGGTGATAGGTGGGATGGGCTGAGGGGGTCTATTGTGATAGGTGGGATGGGCTGAGGGGGTCTATGGTGATAGGTGGGATGGGCTGAGGGGGTCTATGGTGATAGGTGGGATGGGCTGAGAGTTGCTGAGTGGGTCTACGGTGATAGGTGGGATGGGCTGAGGGGGTCTATGGTGATAGGTGGGATGGGCTGAGAGTTGCTGAGTGGATCTATTGTGATAGGTGGGATGGGCTGAGGGGGTCTATGGTGATAGGTGGGATGGGCTGAGGGGGTCTATGGTGAAAGGTGGGATGGGCTGAGGGGGTCTATGGTGATGGGTGGGATGGGCTGAGGGGTCTATGGTGATAGGTGGGATGGGCTGAGGGGGTCTATGGTGATAGGTGGGATGGGCTGAGAGTTGCTGAGTGGGTCTATGGTGATAGGTGGGATGGGCTGAGGGGGTCTATGGTGATAGGTGGGATGGGCTGAGAGTGGCTGAGGGGGTCTGTGGTGATAGGTGGGATGGGTTGAATGGGTCTATGGTGATAGTTGGGATGGGCTGAGTGTTGCTGAGGGGGTCTGTGGTGATAGGTGGGATGGGTTGAATGGGTCTATGGTGATAGGTGGGATGGGCTGAGGGGGTCTATGGTGATGGGTGGGATGGGCTGAGGGGGTCTATGGTGATAGGTGGGATGGGCTGAGGGGGTCTATGGTGATAGGTGGGATGGGCTGAGAGTTGCTGAGTGGGTCTATGGTGATAGGTGGGATGGGCTGAGGGGGTCTATGGTGATAGGTGGGATGGGCTGAGAGTGGCTGAGGGGGTCTGTGGTGATAGGTGGGATGGGTTGAATGGGTCTATGGTGATAGGTGGGATGGGCTGAGGGGGTCTATGGTGAGAGGTGGGATGGGCTGAGTGGATCTATGGTGATAGGTGGGATGGGCTGAGAGTGGTTGAGGGGGTCTATGGTGATAGGTGGGATGGGCTGAAGGGGTCTATGGTGAGAGGTGGGATGGGCTGAGTGTGGCTGAGGGGGTCTATGGTCAAGGGAGTCTCCTCACCTCTCATCTCCTTAGCTTTGGTCTCCAGCAGTCTCTTGGAGGGATGGGCTGAGTGTGGCTGAGGGGGTCTGTGGTGATAGGTGGGATGGGCTGAGAGTGGCTGAGGGGGTCTGTGGTGATAGGTGGGATGGGCTGAGAGTGGCTGAGGGGGTCTATGGTGATAGGTGGGATGGGCTGAGTGTGGCTGAGGGGGTCTGTGGTGATAGGTGGGATGGGCTGAGAGTGGCTGAGGGGGTCTATGGTCAAGGGAGTCTCCTCACCTCTCATCTCCTTAGCTTTGGTCTCCAGCAGTCTCTTGTCCTCCTCTGTTTCACTGGGGTTCTCCTCATCCTCATATTTCTCTCTGTAAAGCAACACCATTAGTACAAACCACTCCCATTTCCAGTCATTCACATGTCCTCTTAGCATCCTATAGAATCCTGTTGACAGCGCTAGTCTTCTCTCTACTGCTGAGAAAGCCTAGGATAGAGTAGCCTACAGTGGCAGCCTGCCCATGAGGTGATGAAGCCAGACAGAGAACAGTCAATACAATAGAGCATTACAACATATTGTACATCCCTCCATCCCTAGGTACAGAACGGTAGCACATTCTCTCTCTCTCTCTCTCTCTCTCTCTCTCTCTCTCTCTCTCTCTCTCTCTCTCTCTCTCTCTCTCTCTCTCCATGGTTCGGAGTTCAGACTCACATGGACTGCATGGCCTCCTGTATGATTTGCATCCAGGTGTTGCGTTCCTCCTTGGTTGCAGTGTGTACCTCCACCATCTCTGGTTTCTCCGTCCCTGCTGTTATCAGGAAGAGACCCTTCTCCTCGTTAGCCACCTCTCTAACGATCAGCTTCTGGAGGGAGAGGACCGTGGAGCGCTGGTCCTACGGGGCGATGGAAGAGAGGGAGGGATGATTAAAGGATGGATTAAAGGCAGGAAGAGGGAGAGTGGGGCAGAGAGAGAAGAGGAGAGGGAGAGGGAGAGAGAAGAAAGAGAAAGAGAGAGAGAGAGAGAGAGAGGGGGGAGAGAGGTGACATGGAGAGAGAGGGGGGGATAGAGAGGAGAGAGAGAGTGATAGATAAGAGAGAGGGATAGAGGGGAGAGAGAGAGAGGAGAGAGAGTGATAGATGGGAGAGAGAGAATAAGAGAGAGAGGGATAGAGGGGAGAGAGGGAAGAAGACAGAGAGAGAGAGAATATACAAGAAAAATGAAGGGAGGGAAATGGGTGGGACAGAAAGAGGTAGAATGAGAGAGGGAGTTGGAAAGGGAGCGAGAGAGAGAGAGATTAAGCCTTATATGAAAGTCTGCATAATATCATCCACCTTGACATGCAGCTCAGTGTCCATGTCTGAATCACCTCTCTGGTTATTCTCTGGGCATCAATATTGCTTAGTCATTGAGATATTTAAAGAGTTATATGCAAATCAAAGTTTATTTGTCACGTTTACAGAATACAGCTGGTGTAAACAGTACAATGAAAGGTGTAATTGCAAACTCTTCCTCAACAATGCAGAATTCAATGTACGTTCACTTGAGTTAAGCAACAAATGTTATTTACCACAGCCTCAAAGTCACACCATCTGGACTTGGTGCCGGTGTGCTGTGTGTTGCTACTTGGCTACCAGCCAAACCTTTCGCTTGGACTTTAAATAACCATTTAATCAAAACCTGCATCAAACACATTTACCAACGTCTCAGTTTTTTCCTCGCTAGACCTTTTTCACCCCGGACACTTTACCTGGACGTGGTTCATCAGGACCTCCACCAGCCAACCAGTAGTAACATTAACATGATGCTTTATCTAGACGTGGTTCATCAGGACCTCCACCAGCCAACCAGTAGTAACATTAACATGATGCTTTATCTGGACGTGGTTCTACAGGACCTCCACCAGCCAACCAGTAGTAACATTAACATGATGCTTTATCTGGACGTGGTTCTACAGGACCTCCACCAGCCAACCAGTAGTAACATTAACATGATGCTTTATCTGGACGTGGTTCTACAGGACCTCCACCAGCCAACCAGTAGTAACATTAACATGATGCTTTATCTGGACGTGGTTCTACAGGACCTCCACCAGCCAACCAGTAGTAACATTAACATGATGCTTTATCTGGACGTGGTTCATCAGGACCTCCACCAGCCAACCAGTAGTAACATTAACATGATGCTTTATCTGGACGTGGTTCTACAGGACCTCCACCAGCCGACCAGTAGTAACATTAATATGATGCTTTATCTGGACGTGGTTCTACAGGACCTCCACCAGCCAACCAGTAGTAACATTAACATGATGCTTTATCTGGACGTGGTTCTACAGGACCTCCACCAGCCAACCAGTAGTAACATTAACATGATGCTTTATCTGGACGTGGTTCTACAGGACCTCCACCAGCCAACCAGTAGTAACATTAACATGATGCTTTATCTGGACGTGGTTCTACAGGACCTCCACCAGCCAACCAGTAGTAACATTAACATGATGCTTTATCTGGACGTGGTTCTACAGGACCTCCACCAGCCAACCAGTATTAACATTAACATGATGCTTTTTCTGGACGTGGTTCATCAGGACCTCCACCAGCCAACCAGTAGTAACATTAACATGATGCTTTATCTGGACGTGGTTCATCAGGACCTCCACCAGCCAACCAGTAGTAACATTAACATGATGCTTTATCTGGACGTGGTTCTACAGGACCTCCACCAGCCAACCAGTAGTAACATTAACATAATGCTTTATCTGGACGTGGTTCTACAGGACCTCCACCAGCCAACCAGTAGTAACATTAACATGATGCTTTATCTGGACGTGGTTCTCCAGGACCTCCACCAGCCAACCAGTAGTAACATTAACATGATGCTTTATCTGGACGTGGTTCATCAGGACCTCCACCAGCCAACCAGTAGTAACATTAACATGATGCTTTATCTGGACGTGGTTCATCAGGACCTCCACCAGCCAACCAGTAGTAACATTAACATGATGCTTTATCTGGACGTGGTTCTACAGGACCTCCACCAGCCAACCAGTAGTAACATTAACATGATGCTTTATCTGGACGTGGTTCATCAGGACCTCCACCAGCCAACCAGTAGTAACATTAACATGATGCTTTATCTGGACGTGGTTCATCAGGACCTCCACCAGCCAACCAGTAGTAACATTAACATGATGCTTTATCTGGACGTGGTTCTACAGGACCTCCACCAGCCAACCAGTAGTAACATTAACATGATGCTTTATCTGGACGTGGTTCATCAGGACCTCCACCAGCCAACCAGTAGTAACATTAACATGATGCTTTATCTGGACGTGGTTCTCCAGGACCTCCACCAGCCAACCAGTAGTAACATTAACATGATGCTTTATCTGGACGTGGTTCATCAGGACCTCCACCAGCCAACCAGTAGTAACATTAACATGATGCTTTATCTGGACGTGGTTCTACAGGACCTCCACCAGCCAACCAGTAGTAACATTAACATGATGCTTTATCTGGACGTGGTTCTACAGGACCTCCACCAGCCAACCAGTAGTAACATTAACATGATGCTTTATCTGGACGTGGTTCATCAGGACCTCCACCAGCCAACCAGTAGTAACATTAACATGATGCTTTATCTGGACGTGGTTCATCAGGACCTCCACCAGCCAACCAGTATTAACATGACCCTTTATCTGGACGTGGTTCTACAGGACCTCCACCAGCCAACCAGTAGTAACATTAACATGATGCTTTATCTGGACGTGGTTCATCAGGACCTCCACCAGCCAACCAGTAGTAACATTAACATGATGCTTTATCTGGACGTGGTTCTACAGGACCTCCACCAGCCAACCAGTAGTAACATTAACATGATGCTTTATCTGGACGTGGTTCTACAGGACCTCCACCAGCCAACCAGTAGTAACATTAACATGATGCTTTATCTGGACATGGTTCACCAGGACCTCCACCAGCCAACCAGTAGTAACATTAACATGATGCTTTATCTGGACGTGGTTCATCAGGACCTCCACCAGCCAACCAGTATTAACATGACCCTTTATCTGGACGTGGTTCTACAGGACCTCCACCAGCCAACCAGTAGTAACATTAACATGATGCTTTATCTGGACGTGGTTCTACAGGACCTCCACCAGCCAACCAGTAGTAACATTAACATGATGCTTTATCTGGACGTGGTTCTACAGGATCTCCACCAGCCAACCAGTAGTAACATTAACATGATGCTTTATCTGGACGTGGTTCATCAGGACCTCCACCAGCCAACCAGTAGTAACATTAACATGATGCTTTATCTGGACGTGGTTCTCCAGGACCTCCACCAGCCAACCAGTAGTAACATTAACATGATGCTTTATCTGGACGTGGTTCATCAGGACCTCCACCAGCCAACCAGTAGTAACATTAACATGATGCTTTATCTGGACGTGGTTCTACAGGACCTCCACCAGCCAACCAGTAGTAACATTAACATGATGCTTTATCTGGACGTGGTTCTACAGGACCTCCACCAGCCAACCAGTAGTAACATTAACATGATGCTTTATCTGGACGTGGTTCATCAGGACCTCCACCAGCCGAAACCAGTAGTAACATTAACATGATGCTTTATCTGGACGTGGTTCTACAGGACCTCCACCAGCCAACCAGTATTAACATTAACATGATGCTTTATCTGGACATGGTTCACCAGGACCTCCACCAGCCAACCAGTAGTAACATTAACATGATGCTTTATCTGGACGTGGTTCACCAGGACCTCCACCAGCCAACCAGTAGTAACATTAACATGATGCTTTATCTGGACGTGGTTCTACAGGACCTCCACCAGCCAACCAGTAGTAACATTAACATGATGCTTTATCTGGACGTGGTTCTACAGGACCTCCACCAGCCAACCAGTAGTAACATTAACATGATGCTTTATCTGGGCGTGGTTCATCAGGACCTCCACCAGCCAACCAGTAGTAACATTAACATGATGCTTTATCTGGCGTGGTTCATCAGGACCTCCACCCAGCCAACCAGTAGTAACATTAACATGATGCTTTATCTGGACGTGGTTCTACAGGACCTCCACCAGCCAACCAGTAGTAACATTAACATGATGCTTTATCTGGACGTGGTTCTACAGGACCTCCACCAGCCAACCAGTAGTAACATTAACATGATGCTTTATCTGGACGTGGTTCTACAGGACCTCCACCAGCCAACCAGTAGTAACATTAACATGATGCTTTATCTGGACGTGGTTCTCCAGGACCTCCACCAGCCAACCAGTAGTAACATTAACATGATGCTTTATCTGGACGTGGTTCGTCAGGACCTCCACCAGCCAACCAGTAGTAACATTAACATGATGCTTTATCTGGACGTGGTTCATCAGGACTTCCACCAGCCAACCAGTAGTAACATTAACATGATGCTTTATCTGGACGTGGTTCATCAGGACCTCCACCAGCCAACCAGTAGTAACATTAACATGATGCTTTATCTGGACGTGGTTCTACAGGACCTCCACCAGCCGAAGATAAGTAGTAACATTCTGTTGAGTGGGCAACCTGATGAAAGCAGGTCAATATTTAAATCACCAAGAAATATAACTGTATTGATAGCACATACAAGTATTTCACAAATGTTATCCAGATACTGACTGTTAACACTTGGTGGTCTATAGCAGCTTCCCACCAGAATGGGCTTTAGATGAGGCAGATGAACCTGTAGCCATATTACTTCAACAGTATTTAACATGAGATCCTCACTAAGCTTTACAGGAATGTACCCTGAAGGCTGTTGCGGTTCTGAATATAAACAGCCACACCTCCACCTTTGGCATTTCTGTTTTTGATTTATTGCTTCCACTGTATCATCAATGTTACAGTGTATCACTGTATCATCTACCAACATGTTACAATGTATTTCCATGGTGAACATGCTTATTATTCCCCAACCAAGGACTTCCCTAAATTACTGGCTGTTGGGCCCAATACAACCTACCCATAACCCAGCCAAGGACTTCTCTAAATTACTGTCTGTTGGGCCCAATACAACCTACCCATAACCCAGCCAAGGACTTCCCTAAATTACTGGCTGTTGGGCCCAATACAACCTACCCATAACCCAGCCAAGGACTTCTCTAAATTACTGGCTGTTGGGCCCAATACAACCTACCCATAACCCAGCCAAGGACTTCCCTAAATTAGTGTCTGTTGGGTAAAATACAACCTACCCATAACCCAGCCAAGTACTTCCCTAAATTAGTGTCTGTTGGGCCCAATACAACCTACCCATAACCCAGCCAAGGACTTCCCTAAATTACTGGCTGTTGGGCCCAATACAACCTACCCATAACCCAGCCAAGGACTTCCCTAAATTACTGGCTGTTGGGCCCAATACAACCTACCCATAACCCAGCCAAGGACTTCCCTAAATTACTGGCTGTTGGGCCCAATACAACCTACCCATAACCCAGCCAAGGACTTCTCTAAATTACTGGCTGTTGGGCCCAATACAACCTACCCATAACCCAGCCAAGGACTTCCCTAAATTACTGGCTGTTGGGCCCAATACAACCACCCCATAACCCAGCCAAGGACTTCCCTAAATTACTGTCTGTTGGGGCCAATACAACCTACCCATAACCAAACACATCCCATTGAGCTGTAATTTCTGCAAGAAAAAACAGCATAACTGCCGGATCAGATGTCAGGAGGCCCATTATTATTACTGAATAGACCCATTATTATTACTGAATAGACCCATTATTATTACTGAATAGACCCATTATTATTACTTAATAGACCCATTATTATTACTGAATAGACCCATCATGTTTACTGAATAGACCCATTATTATTACTGAAAAGACCCATTATTATTACTGAATAGACCCATTATTATTACTGAATAGACCCATTATTATTACTGAATAGACCCATCATGTTTACTGAATAGACCCATTATTATTACTGAAAAGACCCATTATTATTACTGAATAGACCCATTATTATTTCTGAGTGGAATAGACCCATCATGTTTACTGAATATACCCATTATTATTACTGAATAGACCCATGATTATTACTGAATAGACCCATGATTATTACTGAATAGACCCATTATTATAACTGAATAGATCCATTATTATTACTGAATAGATCCATTATTATTACTGAATAGACCCATTATTATTACTGAATAGACCCATCATGTTAACTGAATAGACCCATTCTTATGACTGAATAGACCCATTAATATTACTGAATAGATCCAGTATTATTACTGAATAGACCCATTCTTATGACTGAATAGACCCATTATTATTACCGAATAGATCCAGTATTATTACTGAATAGACCCATTCTTATGACTGAATAGACCCATTATTATTACTGATGAGTCCCATCATGTTTACTGAATAGACCCATTATTATTACTGAATAGACCCATTATTATTACTGAATAGACCCATTATTATTACTGAATAGACCCATTATTATTACTGAATAGACCCATCATGTTTACTGAATGGACCCATCATGTTTACTGAATAGACCCATTATTATTACTGAATAGACCCATTCTTATGACTGAATAGACCCATTATTATTACCGAATAGATCCAGTATTATTACTGAATAGACCCATTCTTATGACTGAATAGACCCATTATTATTACTGATGAGTCCCATCATGTTTACTGAATAGACCCATTATTATTACTGAATAGACCCATTATTATTACTGAATGGACCCATCATGTTTACTGAATAGACCCATTATTATTACTGAATAGACCCATTATTATTACTGAATAGACCCATTATTATTAGTGAATAGACCCATTATTATTACTGAATAGACCCATTATTATTACTGAATAGAACCATAATTATTACTGAATAGACCCATTATTATTACTGAATAGAACCATAATTATTACTGAATAGACCCATTATTATTACTGAATAGACCCATTATTATTACTGAATAGATCCATTATTATTACTGAATAGACCCATCATGTTTACTGAATAGACCCATTATTATTACTGAATAGACCCAATATTATTACTGAATAGACCCATCATTATTATTGAATAGACCCATTATTATTACTGAATAGACCCATCATTATTACTGAATAGACCCATCATGTTTACTGAATAGATCCATTATTATTACTGAATAGACTCATTATTATTACTGAATAGAACCATAATTATTACTGAATAGACCCATTATTATTACTGAATAGACCCATTATTATTACTGAATAGACCCATCATGTTTACTGAATGGACCCATCATGTTTACTGAATAGACCCATTATTATTACTGAATAGACCCATTATTATTACTGAATAGACCCATTATTATTACTGAATAGAACCATAATTATTACTGAATAGACCCATCATTATTACTGAATAGACCCATCATGTTTACTGAATAGACTCATTATTATTACTGAATAGACCCATTATTATTACTGAATAGACCCATTATTATTACTGAATAGACCCATTATTATTACTGAATAGATCCATTATTATTACTGAATAGACCCATTATTATTACTGAATAGACCCATCATTATTACTGAATAGACCCATTATTATTACTGAATAGAACCATTATTATTACTGAATAGATCCATTATTATTACTGAATAGACCCATTATTATTACTGAATAGACCCATTATTATTACTGAATAGACCCATTATTATTACTGAATAGACCCATTATTATTACTGAATAGACCCATTATTATTACTGAATATACCCATTATTATTACTGAATAGATCCATTATTATTACTGAATAGACCCATTATTATTACTGAATAGACCCATTATTATTACTGAATAGACCCATCATGTTTACTGAATAGACCCATCATTATTACTGAATAGACCCATTATTATTACTGAATAGACACATTATTATTACTGAATAGACCCATTATTATTATTGAATAGATGGAAAAATTGACTCAACCAATAAGATACCAAAGAGCCAAAGAGATATTTACATATTTCTGGTCTTAACCAATCACCTACCAGAGAGGCAAAGACGAATTTTTGGTCTTTCTCCTGTAGGAAGACGACGATATCAGAGAGAAGCATGGCAGTTACATCTAGAGAGAGGAGACCAGAGGTTAGAGGTCAGGGTTAGATATCAGAGAGAAGCATGGCAGTTACATCTAGAGAGAGGAGACCAGAGGTTAGAGGTCAGGGTTAGATATCAGAGAGAAGCATGGCCCGTTACATCTAGAGAGAGGAGACCAGAGGTTAGAGGTCAGGGTTAGATATCAGAGAGAAGCATGGCTGTTACATCTAGAGAGAGGAGACCAGAGGTTAGAGGTCAGGGTTAGATATCAGAGAGAAGCATGGCAGTTACATCTAGCGAGAGGAGACCAGAGGTTAGAGGTCAGGGTTAGATATCAGAGAGAAGCATGGCTGTTACATCTAGAGAGAGGAGACCAGAGGTTAGAGGTCAGGGTTAGATATCAGAGAGAGGCATGGCCCGTTACATCTAGAGAGAGGAGACCAGAGGTTAGAGGTCAGGGTTAGATATCAGAGAGAAGCATGGCTGTTACAGAGATTCTAGAGAGAGGAGACCAGAGGTTAGAGGTCAGGGTTAGATATCAGAGAGAAGCATGGCTGTTACATCTAGAGAGAGGAGACCAGAGGTTAGAGGTCAGGGTTAGATATCAGAGAGAGGCATGGCTAGATATCAGAGAGTTACATCTAGAGAGAGGAGACCAGAGGTTAGAGGTCAGGGTTAGATATCAGAGAGAAGCATGGCCCGTTACATCTAGAGAGAGGAGACCAGAGGTTAGAGGTCAGGGTTAGATATCAGTGATATTGGTGTCCTCCTCACCCTTGAGTTTCCCCTGTGAGTTCTTCAGCTGCAGAGGTCCATCATACAGCAATCTTCTCCCTCTGAGCAGGTCCTCTCTAGCAAACATCTGACCGCTCTTCATCCTCATAATGGACTTGCTGTCTGTTCGGCTGTAGATGTCCTTCAGCCTCCTCTTCTTCTCATGCTCGTTCACCTAGCAACATGACAATTATTATCGTAGGTCAGGTCACCTAGCAACATGACAATTATTATCGTAGGTCAGGTCACCTAGCAACATGACAATTATTACCATAGGTCAGTTCACCTGTTATTAATACATTATTAACAGATTTCAGTTGACCTAATATGAATAAATTATTATTAGATTACCTTGCTGTCCACTGCAGTGATGACCTCCTTGACCTGGTATAGAGCATCACTCAGGTCATCATGGTCTTCCTCATTCTCTGTGGGGAGAGGATGGTCAAAGTACACACACACACACACACACACACACACACACACACACACACACACACACACACACACACACACACACACACACACACACACACACACACAAGAATTAAAGAAAGATACAAACAAGGTTAGTGTCATTCTAGATGAAGCTCCACCTCCTCCTCCTCCTCTTCCTCCTCTTCCTCCTCCTCCTCCTCTCTTCATTCTAGATGAAGCTCCACCATGTGGTCAGATTAACAGATAGTTTCCTCCTCCTCCTCCTCCTCCTCCTCCTCCTCCTCCTCCTCCTCCTTCCTCCTCTCTTCATTCTAGATGAAGCTCCACCATGTGGTCAGTATAACAGACAGTCCTTCCTCCTCCTCCTCCTCCTCCTCCTCCTCCTCTCTTCATTCTAGATGAAGCTCCACCATGTGGTCAGTATAACAGACAGTTTCCTCCTCCTCCTCCTCCTCCTCCTCCTCCTCCTCCCTCTTCATTCTAGATGAAGCTCCACCATGTGGTCAGTATAACAGACAGTTTCCTCCTCCTCCTCCTCCTCCTCCTCCTCCTCCTCCTCCTCTCTTCATTCTAGATGAAGCTCCACCATGTGGTCAGTATAACAGACAGTTCAGCTCCTCCTCCTCCTCCTCCTCCTCCTCCTCCTCCTCCTCCTCTCTTCATTCTAGATGAAGCTCCACCATGTGGTCAGTATAACAGACAGTCTCCTCCTCCTCCTCCTCCTCCTCCTCCTCCTCTCTTCATTCTAGATGAAGCTCCACCATGTGGTCAGTATAACAGACAGTCTCCTCCTCCTCCTCCTCCTCTCTTCATTCATCTTCGAAAAGCACTGCTAAGAAGGACTGAGTCCCAAATAGCACCCTATTCCAAATATACCTCTTGCCTTTTTCCACATTTTATTGTTTTACATTTTGAATAAAACAATTATTAACTTAGATTTTCTTTGTCACTGGTCTACACACAGTACCCCATAATGTCACTGGTCTACACACAGTACCCCATAATGTCACTGGTCTACACACAGTACCCCATAATGTTACTGGTCTACACACAGTACCCCATAATGTCACAGGTCTACACACAGTACCCTATAATGTCACTGGACACAGTACCCCATAATATCACTGGTCTACACACAGTACCCCATAATGTCACTGGTCTACACACAGTACCCCATAATGTCACTGGTCTACACACAGTACCCCATAATGTCACTGGTCTACACACAGTACCCCATAATGTCACTGGTCTACACACAGTACCCTATAATGTCACTGGTCTACACACAGTACCCTAGACTTAACCCATAATGTCACTGGTCTACACACAGTACCCCATAATATCACTGGTCTACACACAATACCCCATAATGTCACTGGTCTACACACACAGTACCCCATAATGTCACTGGTCTACACAGTACCCCATAATGTCACTGGTCTACACACAGTACCCCATAATGTCACTGGTCTACACACAGTACCCCATAATGTCACTGGTCTACACACAATACCCCATAATGTCACTGGTCTACACAATACCCCATAATGTCACTGGTCTACACACAGTACACCATAATGTCACTGGTCTACACACAATACCCCATAATGTCACTGGTCTACACACAATACCCCATAATGTCACTGGTCTACACACAATACCCCATAATGTCACTGGTCTACACACAATACCCCATAATGTCACTGGTCTACACACAGTACCCCATAATGTCACTGGTCTACACACAGTACCCCATAATGTCACTGGTCTACACACAGTACCCCATAACGTCACTGGTCTACACACAGTACCCCATAATGTCACTGGTCTACACACAATACCCCATAATGTCACTGGTCTACACACAGTACCCCATAATGTCACTGGTCTACACACAGTACCCCATAATGTCACTGGTCTACACACACAATACCCCATAATGTCACTGGTCTACACACAATACCCCATAATGTCACTGGTCTACACACAATACCCCATAATGTCACTGGTCTACACACAGTACCCCATAATGTCACTGGTCTACACACAGTACCCCATAATGTCACTGGTCTACACACAATACCCCATAATGTCACTGGCCTCATAATGTCACTGGTCTACACACAGTACCCCATAATGTCAATGGTCTACACACAGTACCCCATAATGTCACTGGTCTACACACAGTACCCCATAATGTCACTGGTCTACACACAATACCCCATAATTTCACTGGTCTACACACAGTACACCATAATGTCACTGGTCTACACACAATACCCCATAATGTCACTGGTCTACACACAATACCCCATAATGTCACTGGCCTCATAATGTCACTGGTCTACACACAGTACCCCATAATGTCACTGGTCTACACACAGTACCCCATAATGTCACTGGTCTACACACAGTACCCCATAATGTCACTGGTCTACACACAATACCCCATAATGTCACTGGTCTACACACAATACCCCATAATGTCACTGGTCTACACACAGTACACCATAATGTCACTGGTCTACACACAATACCCCATAATGTCACTGGTCTACACACAATACCCCATAATGTCACTGGTCTACACACAATACCCCATAATGTCACTGGTCTACACACAATACCCCATAATGTCACTGGTCTACACACAGTACCCCATAATGTCACTGGTCTACACACAGTACCCCATAATGTCACTGGTCTACACACAATACCCCATAATGTCACTGGCCTCATAATGTCACTGGTCTACACACAGTACCCCATAATGTCAATGGTCTACACACAGTACCCCATAATGTCACTGGTCTACACACAATACCCCATAATGTCACTGGTCTACACACAGTACACCATAATGTCACTGGTCTACACACAATACCCCATAATGTCACTGGTCTACACACAATACCCCATAATGTCACTGGCCTCATAATGTCACTGGTCTACACACAGTACCCCATAATGTCAATGGTCTACACACAGTACCCCATAATGTCACTGGTCTACACACAGTACCCCATAATGTCACTGGTCTACACACAATACCCCATAATGTCACTGGTCTACACACAGTACCCCATAATGTCACTGGTCTACACACAGTACCCCATAATGTCACTGGTCGACACACACAATACCCCATAATGTCTCTGGTCTACACACAATACCCCATAATGTCACTGGTCTACACACAGTACCCCATAATGTCACTGGTCTACACACAATACCCCATAATGTCACTGGTCTACACACAATACCCCATAATGTCACTGGTCTACACACAATACCCCATAACAATCACGGTGTGCAACGCTCATAGAGACTCCCAGCTCTTAGAGACTTAGTCAGAAAGACTCCCAGCTCTTAGAGACTTACACAGAAAGACTCCCAGCTCTTAGAGACTTAGTCAGAAAGACTCCCAGCTCTTAGAGACTTAGTCAGAAAGACTCCCAGCTCTTAGAGACTTAGTCAGAAAGACTCCCAGCTCTTAGAGACTTAGTCAGAAAGACTCCCAGCTCTTAGAGACTTAGTCAGAAAGACTCCCAGCTCTTAGAGACTTAGTCAGAAAGACTCCCAGCTCTTAGAGACTTAGTCAGAAAGACTCCCAGCTCGTAGTGACTTAGTCAGAAAGACCCCCAGCTCGTAGAGACTTAGTCAGAAAGACTCCCAGCTCTGAGAGACTTAGTCAGAAAGACTCCCAGCTCTTAGAGACTTACACAGAAAGACTCCCAGCTCTTAGAGACTTAGTCAGAAAGACTCCCAGCTCTTAGAGACTTAGTCAGAAAGACTCCCAGCTCTTAGAGACTTACCCAGAAAGACTCCCAGCTCTTAGAGACTTAGTCGGAAATACTCCCAGCTCTTAGAGACTTAGTTAGAAAGACTCCCAGCTCTTAGAGGCTTAGTCAGAAAGACTCCCAGCTCGTAGAGACTTACACAGAAAGACTCCCAGCTCTTAGAGACTTACCCAGAAAGACTCCCAGCTCTTAGAGACTTAGTCAGAAATACTCCCAGCTCTTAGAGACTTAGTTAGAAAGACTCCCAGCTCTTAGAGACTTAGTTAGAAAGACTCCCAGCTCTTAGAGACTTACACAGAAAGACTCCCAGCTCTTAGAGACTTACCCAGAAAGACTCCCAGCTCTTAGAGACTTACACAGAAAGACTCCCAGCTCTTAGAGACTTACCCAGAAAGACTCCCAGCTCTTAGAGACTTAGTCAGAAATACTCCCAGCTCTTAGAGACTTAGTTAGAAAGACTCCCAGCTCTTAGAGACTTAGTTAGAAAGACTCCCAGCTCTTAGAGACTTACACAGAAAGACTCCCAGCTCTTAGAGACTTACCCAGAAATACTCCCAGCTCTTAGAGACTTAGTTAGAAAGACTCCCAGCTCTTAGAGACTTAGTTAGAAAGACTCCCAGCTCTTAGAGACTTAGTTAGAAAGACTCCCAGCTCTTAGAGACTTACACAGAAAGACTCCCAGCTCTTAGAGACTTACCCAGAAAGACTCCCAGCTCTTAGAGACTTAGTCAGAAATACTCCCAGCTCTTAGAGACTTAGTTAGAAAGACTCCCAGCTCTTAGAGACTTAGTTAGAAAGACTCCCAGCTCTTAGAGACTTACACAGAAAGACTCCCAGCTCTTAGAGACTTACCCAGAAATACTCCCAGCTCTTAGAGACTTAGTTAGAAAGACTCCCAGCTCTTAGAGACTTAGTTAGAAAGACTCCCAGCTCTTAGAGACTTAGTTAGAAAGACTCCCAGCTCTTAGAGACTTAGTTAGAAAGACTCCCAGCTCTTAGAGGCTTAGTCAGAAAGACTCCCAGCTCGTAGAGACTTACACAGAAAGACTCCCAGCTCTTAGAGACTTACCCAGAAAGACTCCCAGCTCTTAGAGACTTAGTCAGAAATACTCCCAGCTCTTAGAGACTTAGTCAGAAAGACTCCCAGCTCTTAGAGGCTTAGTCAGAAAGACTCCCAGCTCTTAGAGACTTAGTCAGAAAGACTCCCAGCTCTTAGAGGCTTAGTCAGAAAGACTCCCAACTGATTTATATGTGTATTTCACAGCTTTGTCTCTGAGCTCTACGGACAATTCCTTCGACCTCATGGCTTGGTTTCTACTCTGATATGCACTTTCGACTGTGGGACCTTATATAGACAGGTTTGTGCCTTTCCAAGTCATGTCACATCAGTAGAATTTACCACAGGTAGAGTCCAATCAAGTTGTAGAAACATCTCAAGGATGATCAATGCAACAGGATGCATACTTATGTAAATAAAATATTTCTGTTTTAAAAAATGTAAATACATTTCTAAAACCTGTTATTGCATTTTCATTATGGAGTATTGTGTGTAAATTGATGAGGAACAATATATATTTTAGATTTTTTAAATGTTTTAATCTTTATTTAACTAGGCAAGTCAGTTAAGAACAAATTCTTATTTTCAATGACAACCTAGGAACAGTGGGTTAACTGCCTGTTCAGGGGCAGAACAACAGATTTGTACCTTGTCAGCTCAGGGGTTTGAACTTGCAACCTTCCGGTTACTAGTCCAATGCTCTAACCACTAGGCTACCCTGCCACCCCGAATAAGGCTGTAATGTAATAAAATGTGTGAGAGGACAATGTGAAGTCCACAGTGACAGTGACACCGAGGAACTTAAAGCTCTTGACCCTCTCCACTGCGTCCTTGTGGATGGGGGTGGGGGTGAGGGTGTGGATGGGGGTGAGGGTGTGCACCCACCCCTGTTACCTGTACTCCACGATCCGCTCCTTGGTCTTGCTGATGTTGAGAGAGAGGTTGTTGTCATGGCACCACACTGCCAGTTCTCTGACCTCCTCCCTGTTGTCCACGACCAGCTCCTTGGTCTTGTTGACGTTGAGAGAGAGGTTGTTGTCATGGCACCACACTGCCAGGGTTCTGACCTCCTCCCTGTAGTCCACGACCAGCTCCTTGGTCTTGTTGACGTTGAGAGAGAGGTTGTTGTCATGGCACCACACTGTCAGTTCTCTGACCTCCTCCCTGTAGTCCAGGACCTGCTCCTTGGTCTTGTTGACGTTGAGAGAGAGGTTGTTGTCATGGCACCACACTGTCAGGGTTCTGACCTCCTCCCTGTAGTCCAGGACCTGCTCCTTGGTCTTGTTGACGTTGAGAGAGAGGTTGTTGTCATGGCACCACACTGCCAGGGTTCTGACCTCCTCCCTGTAGTCCAGGACCTGCTCCTTGGTCTTGTTGACGTTGAGAGAGAGGTTGTTGTCATGGCACCACACTGTCAGTTCTCTGACCTCCTCCCTGTAGTCCAGGACCTGCTCCTTGGTCTTGTTGACGTTGAGAGAGAGGTTGTTGTCATGGCACCACACTGCCAGGGTTTTGACCTCCTCCCTGTAGTCCAGGACCTGCTCCTTGGTCTTGTTGACGTTGAGAGAGAGGTTGTTGTCATGGCACCACACTGTCAGGGTTCTGACCTCCTCCCTGTAGTCCAGGACCAGCTCCTTGGTCTTGTTGACGTTGAGAGAGAGGTTGTTGTCATGGCACCACACTGCCAGGGTTCTGACCTCCTCCCTGTAGTCCAGAACCTGCTCCCTGGTCTTGCTGACATTGAGAGAGAGTTTGTTGTCATGGCACCACACTGCCAGGGTTCTGACCTCCTCCCTGTTGTCCACGACCAGCTCCTTGGTCTTGTTGACGTTGAGAGAGAGGTTGTTGTCATGGCACCACACTGCCAGGGCTCTGACCTCCTCCCTGTAGTCCAGGACCTGCTCCTTGGTCTTGCTGACATTGAGAGAGAGGTTGTTGTCATGGCACCACACTGCCAGGGTTCTGACCTCCTCCCTGTTGTCCACGACCAGCTCCTTGGTCTTGTTGACGTTGAGAGAGAGGTTGTTGTCATGGCACCACACTGCCAGGGTTCTGACCTCCTCCCTGTTGTCCACGACCAGCTCCTTGGTCTTGTTGACGTTGAGAAAGAGGTTGTTGTCATGGCACCACACTGTCAGTTCTCTGACCTCCTCCCTGTAGTCCAGGACCTGCTCGTTGGTCTTGTTGACGTTGAGAGAGAGGTTGTTGTCATGGCACCACACTGTCAGTTCTCTGACCTCCTCCCTGTAGTCCACGACCAGCTCCTTGGTCTTGCTGACGTTGAGAGAGAGGTTGTTGTCATGGCACCACACTGTCAGTTCTCTGACCTCCTCCCTGTAGTCCAGGACCTGCTCCTTGGTCTTGTTGACGTTGAGAGAGAGGTTGTTGTCATGGCACCACACTGTCAGTTCTCTGACCTCCTCCCTGTAGTCCAGGACCTGCTCCTTGGTCTTGTTGACGTTGAGAGAGAGGTTGTTGTCATGGCACCACTCTGCCAGGGTTCTGACCTCCCTGTAGTCCACGACCTGCTCCCTGGTCTTGTTGACGTTGAGAGAGAGGTTGTTGTCATGGCACCACACTGTCAGTTCTCTGACCTCCTCCCTGTAGTCCAGGACCTGCTCCTGCTGTCAGGGTTCTGACCTCCCTGTAGTCCAGGACCTGCACCTTGGTCTTGTTGACGTTGAGAGAGAGGTTGTTGTCATGGCACCACACTGTCAGTTCTCTGACCTCCTCCCTGTAGTCCAGGACCTGCTCCCTGGTCTTGTTGACGTTGAGAGAGAGGTTGTTGTCATGGCACCATACTGCCAGGGTTCTGACCTCCTCCCTGTAGTCCACGACCTGCTCCCTGGTCTTGCTGATGTTGAGAGAGAGGTTGTTGTCATGGCACCATACTGCCAGGGTTCTGACCTCCTCCCTGTAGTCCACGACCTGCTCCCTGGTCTTGCTGACGTTGAGAGAGAGGTTGTTGTCATGGCACCATACTGTCAGTTCTCTGATCTCCTCCCTGTAGTCCACGACCAGCTCCTTGGTCTTGCTGACGTTGAGAGAGAGGTTGTTGTCATGGCACTACACTGTCAGTTCTCTGACCTCCTCCCTGTAGTCCAGGACCTGCTCCTGCTGTCAGGGTTCTGACCTCCCTGTAGTCCACGACCAGCTCCTTGGTCTTGTTGACGTTGAGAGAGAGGTTGTTGTCATGGCACCACACTGCCAGGGTTCTGACCTCCTCCCTGTAGTCCACGACCAGCTCCTTGGTCTTGTTGACGTTGAGAGAGAGGTTGTTGTCATGGCACCACACTGCCAGGGTTCTTACCTCCTCCCTGTAGTCCAGGACCAGCTCCTTGGTCTTGTTGATGTTGAGAGAGAGGTTGTTGTCATGGCACCACACTGCCAGGGTTCTGACCTCCTCCCTGTAGTCCAGGACCTGCTCCTTGGTCTTGTTGACGTTGAGAGAGAGGTTGTTGTCATGGCACCACACTGTCAGTTCTCTGACCTCCTCCCTGTAGTCCAGGACCAGCTCCTTGGTCTTGTTGACGTTGAGAGAGAGGTTGTTGTCATGGCACCACACTGTCAGTTCTCTGACCTCCTCCCTGTAGTCCAGGACCTGCTCCTGCTGTCAGGGTTCTGACCTCCTCCCTGTAGTCCAGGACCAGCTCCTTGGTCTTGTTGACGTTGAGAGAGAGGTTGTTGTCATGGCACCACACTGCCAGGGTTCTGACCTCCTCCCTGTAGTCCACGACCAGCTCCTTGGTCTTGTTGACGTTGAGAGAGAGGTTGTTGTCATGGCACCACACTGCCAGGGTTCTGACCTCCTCCCTGTTGTCCAGGACCTGCTCCCTGGTCTTGTTGACGTTGAGAGAGAGGTTGTTGTCATGGCACCACACTGCCAGGGTTCTGACCTCCTCCCTGTAGTCCACGACCAGCTCCTTGGTCTTGTTGACGTTGAGAGAGAGGTTGTTGTCATGGCACCACACTGCCAGGGTTCTGACCTCCTCCCTGTTGTCCAGGACCTGCTCCCTGGTCTTGCTGATGTTGAGAGAGAGGTTGTTGTCATGGCACCACACTGCCAGGGTTCTGATCTCCTCCCTGTAGTCCAGGACCTGCTCCTTGGTCTTGTTGACGTTGAGAGAGAGGTTGTTGTCATGGCACCACACTGCCAGGGTTCTGATCTCCTCCCTGTAGTCCAGGACCTGCTCCTTGGTCTTGTTGACGTTGAGAGAGAGGTTGTTGTCATGGCACCACACTGCCAGGGTTCTGATCTCCTCCCTGTAGTCCAGGACCTGCTCCTTGGTCTTGTTGACGTTGAGAGAGAGGTTGTTGTCATGGCACCACACTGCCAGGGTTCTGATCTCCTCCCTGTAGTCCAGGACCTGCTCCTTGGTCTTGTTGACGTTGAGAGAGAGGTTGTTGTCATGGCACCACACTGCCAGGGTTCTGATCTCCTCCCTGTAGTCCAGGACCTGCTCCTTGGTCTTGTTGACGTTGAGAGAGAGGTTGTTGTCATGGCACCACACTGCCAGGGTTCTGATCTCCTCCCTGTAGTCCAGGACCTGCTCCTTGGTCTTGTTGACGTTGAGAGAGAGGTTGTTGTCATGGCACCACACTGCCAGGGTTCTGATCTCCTCCCTGTAGTCCAGGACCTGCTCCTTGGTCTTGTTGACGTTGAGAGAGAGGTTGTTGTCATGGCACCACACTGCCAGGGTTCTGACCTCCTCCCTGTAGTCCAGGACCTGCTCCTTGGTCTTGTTGACGTTGAGAGAGAGGTTCTTGTCCTGGCACCACACTGCCAGGGTTCTGACCTCCTCCCTGTAGTCCAGGACCTGCTCCTTGGTCTTGTTGACGTTGAGAGAGAGGTTGTTGTCATGGCACCACACTGCCAGGGTTCTGATGAGGTTGTTGTCATGGCACCACACTGCCAGGGTTCTGATCTCCTCCCTATAAGCTGTCTCGTTGTCGTCGGTGATCTGGCCAACCTCCGCCGTGTCGTCAGCAAACTTGATGATGGAGTTCGAGTCGTGCGTGGCTACATGGCTGTGAGGGGCGTTGAGGATCAGGGTGGCATATGTGTTGTTACCCACCCTTACCATCTGGGGGTGCGGCCCGTCAGGAGGCCCAGGATCCAGCTGCAGAGGGAGGTGTTCAAGTTGGAGTCCTGGGTGTCCGGGATGATGAAGTTGATGTGTGCCTTGACCAGTCTGTGTGTGTGTGTGTGTGTGTGTGTGTGTGTGTGTGTGTGTGTGTGTGTGTGTGTGTGTGTGTGTGTGTGTGTGTGTGTGTGTGTGTGTGTGTGTGTGTGTGTGTGTGTGTATACAGAGACCACCTTATCTGTCCAGCAGAGGGCAGAGCTGGGGGCAGTGTGTGTGTGTGTGTGTATACAGAGACCACCTCATCTGTCCAGCAGAGGTCAGGGCAGAGCTGGGGGCAGCAGACAAACCTTTGGTGTGATGTAGTATTCTCTGCATCAGGACGGGGTACTTGGTGATCCTCTGGGTGACTAACAGAATGCATTCTGGGATACCTAGCCTCCGGACAATACTGCTACTCATCTTCTTCTTAAAAGTCACATAATAGGAAGACAGAATTGATGAGATGCAACAGTTAGATGACTAGAAACAGAGATGATATGTGATATTGGTTTAGCTGATGTCTAATGATAATGGATGCTGTAAATGAGTAGTGCACGGTAAGTGCTTACCCTGATGAAGGCCTGGAAGCGTTTGTCTTTGGAGTGCAGCTCCTTGTAGATGTTTACGGCCTCGTTGTGGCGGCTGCAGAACTTCCCGTAGACTCTCTTCATTATCGCTGCTTTGGTCCCTGAGAACTGAAAAACAGCAACGGGCATGATATGTGTTACGTTTCCCCTCTTTCTGTGTTGTGGGTTTGTATGTGTGTGTTTCAGGAAAGGGCTTCCTTGGATTCCAAGCAGCTGATTGGTCGGCCCCATTGCTAATTGCCAATTACCGACTCTTTCTGCAGCTTTAACAGCCAGTGTTCCTTTGTTAGGAAAAGAGAGCTTCTTCGTATGTGCTGTGTTGGTTGTAGGGTTGGTATAAGTTGTATGTGCTGTGTGGTTCTAGGGTATAAGTTGTATGTGCTGTGTTGGTTGTAGGGTTGGTATAAGTTGTATGTGCTGTGTTGGTTGTAGGGTTGGTATAAGTTGTATGTGTGGTTGTAGGGTTGGTATAAGTTGTATGTGCTGTGTTGGTTGTAGGGTTGGTATAAGTTGTATGTGCTGTGTGGTTGTAGGGTTGGTATAAGTTGTATGTGCTGTGTGGTTGTAGGGTATAAGTTGTATGTGCTGTGTTGGTTGTAGGGTTGGTATAAGCTGTATGTGCTGTGTGGTTGTAGGGTTGGTATAAGTTGTATGTGCTGTGTGGTTGTAGGGTTGGTATAAGTTGTATGTGCTGTGTGGTTGTAGGGTTGGTATAAGTTGTATGTGCTGTGTTGGTTGTAGGGTTGGTATAAGTTGTATGTGCTGTGTTGGTTGTAGGGTTGGTATAAGTTGTATGTGCTGTGTTGGTTGTAGGGTTGGTATAAGTTGTATGTGCTGTGTTGGTTGTAGGGTTGGTATAAGTTGTATGTGCTGTGTTGGTTGTAGGGTTGGTATAAGTTGTATGTGCTGTGTTGGTTGTAGGGTTGGTATAAGTTGTATGTGCTGTGTTGGTTGTAGGGTTGGTATAAGTTGTATGTGCTGTGTTGGTTGTAGGGTTGGTATAAGTTGTATGTGCTGTGTTGGTTGTAGGGTTGGTATACGTTGTATGTGCTGTGTTGGTTGTAGGGTTGGTATAAGTTGTATGTGCTGTGGTGGTTGTAGGGTTGGTATAAGTTGTATGTGCTGTGGTGGTTGTAGGGTTGGTATAAGTTGTATAAGCTGTGTTGGTTTGTATAAGTTGGTATAAGTTGTATGTGCTGTGTTGGTTGTAGGGTTGGTATAAGTTGTATGTGCTGTGTTGGTTGTAGGGTTGGTATAAGTTGTATGTGCTGTGTTGGTTGTAGGGTTGGTATAAGTTGTATGTGCTGTGTTGGTTTGTATGTGCTGTCCTTCCAGGACCTCCTCAACTGTCTCTATGATGTGGTGTAGAGAGACAACATGTCCTCCTTCCAGGACCTCCTCAACTGTCTCTATGATGTGGTGTAGAGAGACAACATGACCTCCTTCCAGGACCTCCTCAACTGTCTCTATGATGTGGTGTAGAGAGACAACATGACCTCCTTCCAGGACCTCCTCAACTGTCTCTATGATGTGGTGTAGAGAGACAACATGACCTCCTTCCAGGACCTCCTCAACTGTCTCTATGATGTGGTGTAGAGAGACAACATGACCTCCTTCCAGGACCTCCTCAACTGTCTCTATGATGTGGTGTAGAGAGACACCAGGACCTCCTCAACTGTCTCTATGATGTGTGGGGGGAGGAGGATGTTGTTGTGTTCTGTAGTGTAGTGTGGTGTTCTGTAGTGTGGTGTTCTGTAGTGTTCTGTAGTGTTCTGTAGTGTGGTGTTCTGTAGTGTGGTGTTCTGTAGTGTAGTGTTCTGTAGTGTAGTGTTCTATAGTGTGGTGTTCTATAGTGTGGTGTTCTGTAGTGTGGTGTTCTGTAGTGTGGTGTTCTGTAGTGTGGTGTTCTGTAGTGTGGTGTTCTGTAGTGTGGTGTTCTGTAGTGTGGTGTAGTGTGGTGTTCTGTAGTGTGGTGTTCTATAGTGTGGTGTTCTGTAGTGTGGTGTTCTGTAGTGTGGTGTTCTGTAGTGTTGTGTTCTGTAGTGTTGTGTAGTGTGGTGTTCTGTAGTGTGGTGTTCTGTAGTGTGGTGTTCTATAGTGTGGTGTTCTGTAGTGTAGTGTTCTGTAGTGTAGTGTTCTGTAGTGTGGTGTTCTGTAGTGTGGTGTTCTGTGGTGTAGTGTTCTGTAGTGTGGTGTTCTGTAGTGTGGTGTTCTGTGGTGTAGTGTCGTGTTCTGTAGTGTGGTGTTCTGTAGTGTTCTGTAGTGTGGTGTTCTGTAGTGTGGTGTTCTGTAGTGTTCTGTAGTGTGGTGTTCTGTAGTGTGGTGTTCTGTAGTGTGGTGTTCTGTAGTGTTCTGTAGTGTGGTGTTCTGTAGTGTAGTGTTCTATAGTGTGGTGTTCTGTAGTGTGGTGTTCTGTAGTGTGGTGTTCTGTAGTGTGGTGTTCTGTAGTGTGGTGTTCTGTGGTGTGGTGTTCTGTAGTGTGGTGTTCTATAGTGTGGTGTTCTATAGTGTGGTGTTCTGTAGTGTGGTGTTCTGTAGTGTTGTGTAGTGTGGTGTTCTGTAGTGTGGTGTTCTATAGTGTGGTGTTCTGTAGTGTGGTGTTCTGTAGTGTTCTGTAGTGTGGTGTTCTGTAGTGTGGTGTTCTATAGTGTGGTGTTCTGTAGTGTGGTGTTCTGTAGTGTTGTGTAGTGTGGTGTTCTGTAGTGTGGTGTTCTGTAGTGTTGTGTAGTGTGGTGTTCTGTAGTGTGGTGTTCTGTAGTGTGGTGTTCTGTAGTGTAGTGTTCTGTAGTGTAGTGTTCTGTAGTGTGGTGTTCTGTGGTGTAGTGTTCTGTAGTGTGGTGTTCTGTGGTGTAGTGTCGTGTTCTGTAGTGTGGTGTTCTGTAGTGTGGTGTTCTGTGGTGTAGTGTCGTGTTCTGTAGTGTTGTGTTCTGTAGTGTTGTGTTCTGTAGTGTAGTGTTCTGTAGTGTTCTGTAGTGTAGTGTTCTGTAGTGTTCTGTAGTGTTCTGTAGTGTGGTGTTCTGTAGTGTTCTGTAGTGTTCTGTAGTGTGGTGTTCTGTAGTGTAGTGTTCTGTGGTGTAGTGTTCTGTAGTGTGGTGTTCTGTAGTGTTCTGTAGTGTTCTGTAGTGTTCTGTAGTGTTCTGTAGTGTTCTGTAGTGTTCTGTTGTGTTGTGTGGTGTTGTGTGGTGTTGTGTGGTGTTGTGTGGTGTTGTGTTGTGTGGTGTTGTGTGGTGTTGTGTAGTGTGGTGTTCTATAGTGTAGTGTTCTGTAGTGTAGTGTTCTGTAGTGTGGTGTTCTGTAGTGTGGTGTTCTATAGTGTGGTGTTCTGTAGTGTGGTGTTCTGTAGTGTAGTGTTCTGTAGTGTGGTGTTCTGTAGTGTTCTGTAGTGTGGGCTCTCTCCCTCCTCCAACCTGTGTCTCCAGGATGTCTCCTATCTTGTTGATGATGAATCCTCTGTCCTCCCCCTCCAGCTGGCTCTCTCTCTTCCTCTCCAGGAGACGTGTCAGGAAGGAGGTGTGGAGGTCCAGGAGCTCCCCCAGGGCAGGGAACAGCCTGTCTACTGTCTGAGGTTCCAGCTGCAGCTTCTTCACAAGACCCTTACTGTACACCTCCATCATGATCAGCAGGGTCCTCACGTGGTGCATCTCTGTCTGCATCAACTCTGGAGGAGGAGAAACAGGGAGGGGTTAAAGGTCAGGAGGGGGGGATACAGGGAGGGAGAGATACAGGGAGGGGGAGATACAGGGAGGGAGGGGGTTAAAGGTCAGGAGGGGGAGGTACAGGGAGGGAGGGGGTTAAAGGTCAGGAGGGGGAGGTACAGGGAGGGGGAGGTACAGGGAGGGGGTAAAGGTTAGGAGGGGGAGATACAGGGAGAGAGGGGTGAAGGTTAGGAGGGGAGATGGAGGGAGGGTTAAAGTTAGGAGGGGGAGGTACAGGGAGAGAAGGGGTAAAGGTTAGGAGGGGAGATACAGGGAGAGAGGGGGTAAAGGTTAGGAGGGAGATACAGGAAGAGGGGGTAAAGGTTAGGAGGGGAGATACAGGGAGAGAGGGGGTAAAGGTTAGGAGGGAGATACAGGGAGAGAGGGGTAAAGGTTAGGAGGGAGATACAGGGAGAGAGGGGGTAAAGGTTAGGAGGGGGAGATACAGGAGAGAGGGGGTAAAGGTTAGGAGGGGAGATACAGGGAGAGAGGGGTTAAGGTTTGGAGGGGAGATACAGGAGAGGGGGTAAAGGTTAGGAGGGGAGATACAGGGAGAGAGGGGGTAAAGGTTAGGAGGGGGAGATACAGGGAGAGAGGGGGTAAAGGTTAGGAGGGGGAGATACAGGGAGAGAGGGGGTAAAGGTTAGGAGGGGGAGATACTGGGAGAGAGGGGGTAAAGGTTAGGAGGGGGAGATACAGGGAGAGAGGGGGTAAAGGTTAGGAGGGGGAGATACAGGGAGAGAGGGGGTAAAGGTTAGGAGGGGGAGATACAGGGAGAGAGGGGGTAAAGGTTAGGAGGGGGAGATGCAGGGAGAGAGGGGGTAAAGGTTAGGAGGGGAGATGCAGGGAGAGAGGGGGTAAAGGTTAGGAGGGGAGATGCAGGGAGAGAGGGGGTAAAGGTTAGGAGGGGGAGATGCAGGGAGAGAGGGGTAAAGGTTAGGAGGGGAGATACAGGGAGAGAGGGGGTAAAGGTTAGGAGGAGAGACAGGGAGAGAGGGGTTAAGGTTAGGAGGGAGATACAGGGAGAGAGGGGGTAAAGGTTAGGAGGGGAGATACAGGGAGAGAGGGGGTAAAGGTTAGGAGGGGGAGATACTGGGAGAGAGGGGTAAAGGTTAGGAGGAGGAGATACAGGGAGAGAGGGGTAAAGGTTAGGAGGGAGATACTGGGAGAGAGGGGTAAAGGTTAGGAGGGGGAGATACTGGGAGAGAGGGGTAAAGGTTAGGAGGGGGAGATACTGGGAGAGAGGGGTAAAGGTTAGGAGGGGGAGATACAGGGAGAGAGGGGGTAAAGGTTAGGAGGGGAGATGCAGGGAGAGAGGGGGTAAAGGTTAGGAGGGGGAGATGCAGGGAGAGGGGGTAAAGGTTAGGAGGGGGAGATGCAGGGAGAGAGGGGTAAGGTTAGGAGGGAGATGCAGGGAGAGGGGGTAAAGGTTAGGAGGGGGAGATGCAGGGAGAGAGGGGGTAAAGGTTAGGAGGGAGAGACAGGGAGAGAGGGGGTTAAGGTTAGGAGGGGGAGATACAGGGAGAGAGGGGGTAAAGGTTAGGAGGGGGAGATACAGGGAGAGAGGGAGTAGTGCATTGTAACTCTTGATAGAGGGGTAGTAGTGCGCTGTAACTCTAGATAGAGGAGTAGTAGTGTATTGTAACTCTAGATAGTGGAGTAGTAGTGTATTGTAACTCTAGATAGAGGGGTAGTAGTGCATTGTAACTCTAGATAGAGGGGTAGTAGTGTATTGTAACTCTAGATAGAGGGGTAGTAGTGCCTGGTATAATTCAAGGTAGAGTAGGGTACAGTAGCAGTGGTAGGTACAGTAGCAGTGGTAGGTACAGTAGCAGTGGTAGGTACTGTAGCAGTGGTAGGTACAGTAGCAGTGGTAGGTACAGTAGCAGTGGTAGGTACAGTAGCAGTGGTAGGTACTGTAGCAGTGGCAGGTACTGTAGCAGTGGTAGGTACAGTAGCAGTGGTAGGTACAGTAGCAGTGGTAGGTACTGTAGCAGTGGTAGGTACAGTAGCAGTGGTAGGTACTGTAGCAGTGGTAGGTACTGTAGCAGTGGTAGGTACAGTAGCAGTGGTAGGAACTGTAGCAGTGGTAGGTACTGTAGCAGTGATAGGTCCTGTAGCAGTGGTAGGTACAGTAGCAGTGGTAGGTACAGTAGCAGTGGTAGGTACTGTAGCAGTGGTAGGTACAGTAGCAGTGGTAGGTACTGTAGCAGTGGTAGGTACTGTAGCAGTGGTAGGTACAGTAGCAGTGGTAGGAACTGTAGCAGTGGTAGGTACAGTAGCAGTGGTAGGAACTGTAGCAGTGGTAGGTACTGTAGCAGTGATAGGTCCTGTAGCAGTGGTAGGTACAGTAGCAGTGGTAGGTACTGTAGCAGTGGTAGGTACAGTAGCAGTGGTAGGAACTGTAGCAGTGGTAGGTACTGTAGCAGTGATAGGTCCTGTAGCAGTGGTAGGTGCAGTAGCAGTGGTAGGTACAGTAGCAGTGGTAGGTACAGTAGCAGTGGTAGGTACTGTAGCAGTGGTAGGTACAGTAGCAGTGGTAGGTACTGTAGCAGTGGTAGGTACAGTATCAGTGGTAGGTACAGTATCAGTGGTAGGTACAGTAGCAGTGGTAGGAACTGTAGCAGTGGTAGGTACTGTAGCAGTGGTAGGTACAGTAGCAGTGGTAGGTACAGTAGCAGTGGTAGGTACTGTAGCAGTGGTAGGAACTGTAGCAGTGGTAGGAACTGTAGCAGTGGTAGGTACTGTAGCAGTGGTAGGAACTGTAGCAGTGGTAGGTACAGTAGCAGTGGTAGGTACAGTAGCAGTGGTAGGTACAGTAGCAGTGGTAGGTACTGTAGCAGTGGTAGGTACTGTAGCAGTGGTAGGTACTGTAGCAGTGGTAGGTACAGTAGCAGTGGTAGGTACAGTAGCAGTGGTAGGTACTGTAGCAGTGGTAGGTACAGTAGCAGTGGTAGGTACAGTAGCAGTTGTAGGTCCTGTAGCAGTGGTAGGTAGTGTAGCAGTGGTAGGTACAGTAGCAGTGGTAGGTACAGTAGCAGTGGTAGGTACAGTAGCAGTGGTAGGTACTGTAGCAGTGGTAGGTACAGTAGCAGTGGTAGGTACTGTAGCAGTGGTAGGTACAGTAGCAGTGGTAGGTACTGTAGCAGTGGTAGGTACTGTAGCAGTGGTAGGTACAGTAGCAGTGGTAGGTACAGTAGCAGTGGTAGGTACAGTAGCAGTGGTAGGTACAGTAGCAGTGGTAGGTACTGTAGCAGTGGTAGGTACAGTAGCAGTTGTAGGTCCTGTAGCAGTGGTAGGTACAGTAGCAGTGGTAGGTACTGTAGCAGTGGTAGGTACTGTAGCAGTGGTAGGTACTGTAGCAGTGGTAGGTACTGTAGCAGTGGTAGGTACTGTAGCAGTGGTAGGTACTGTAGCAGTGGTAGGTACAGTAGCAGTGGTAGGTACAGTAGCAGTGGTAGGTCCTGTAGCAGTGGTAGGTACAGTAGCAGTGGTAGGTACAGTAGCAGTGGTAGGTACAGTAGCAGTGGTAGGTACTGTAGCAGTGGTAGGTAGTGTAGCAGTGGTAGGTACAGTAGCAGTGGTAGGTACAGTAGCAGTGGTAGGTACAGTAGCAGTGGTAGGTACAGTAGCAGTGGTAGGTACTGTAGCAGTGGTAGGTACAGTAGCAGTGGTAGGTACAGTAGCAGTGGTAGGTACAGTAGCAGTGGTAGGTACTGTAGCAGTGGTAGGTACAGTAGCAGTGGTAGGTACTGTAGCAGTGGTAGGTACTGTAGCAGTGGTAGGTACTGTAGCAGTGGTAGGTACTGTAGCAGTGGTAGGTACAGTAGCAGTGGTAGGTACAGTAGCAGTGGTAGGTACTGTAGCAGTGGTAGGTACAGTAGCAGTGGTAGGTACAGTAGCAGTGGTAGGTACTGTAGCAGTGGTAGGTACAGTAGCAGTGGTAGGTACAGTAGCAGTGGTAGGTACTGTAGCAGTGGTAGGTACTGTAGCAGTGGTAGGTACTGTAGCAGTGGTAGGTACAGTAGCAGTGGTAGGTACAGTAGCAGTGGTAGGTACAGTAGCAGTGGTAGGTACTGTAGCAGTGGTAGGTACTGTAGCAGTGGTAGGTACCGTAGATGACCTCCTGTCTCTTGATGACGTCCTTCTTCAGATGTTTGAGGAAGTTGCTGTCCATAACGTTGCTCCAGGAGTCTGCTTCCAGCTCTTTCAGGTCTTCCTCAAACTCCCCCATTAGCTGACTGTCAATCATCTCTGTGCCTAGATTAAGAAACACAACACTCAGATAGCATTCACAGGTATTTATCTAGACATTATCGTAGACACTATAATCTATAATAATAATATAATTGTGTTTACTATGGACTATGTGGTGGTGACTGGGGGTAACGTGTGTGTGTTTACTATGGACTATGTGGTGGTGACTGTGGGTAACGTGTGTGTGTGTTTACTATGGACTATGTGGTGGTGACTGTGGGTAACGTGTGTGTGTGTGTTTACTATGGACTATGTGGTGGTGACTGTGGGTAACGTGTGTGTGTGTGTTTACTATGGACTATGTGGTGGTGACTGTGGGTAACGTGTGTGTTTACTATGGACTGTGTGGTGGTGACTGTGGGTAACGTGTGTGTTTACTATGGACTATGTGGTGGTGACTGTGGGTAACGTGTGTGTGTGTGTTTACTATGGACTATGTGGTGGTGACTGTGGGTAACGTGTGTGTGTGTTTACTATGGACTGTGTGGTGGTGACTGTGGGTAACGTGTGTGTGTGTTTACTATGGACTATGTGGTGGTGACTGTGGGTAACGTGTGTGTGTGTTTACTATGGACTATGTGATGGTGACTGGGGGTAACGTGTGTGTGTGTTTACTATGGACTATGTGGTGGTGACTGTGGGTAACGTGTGTGTTTACTATGGACTATGTGGTGGTGACTGTGGGTAACGTGTGTGTTTACTATGGACTATGTGGTGGTGACTGTGGGTAACGTGTGTGTTTACTATGGACTATGTGGTGGTGACTGTGGGTAACGTGTGTGTTTACTATGGACTATGTGGTGGTGACTGTGGGTAACGTGTGTGTTTACTATGGACTGTGTGGTGGTGACTGTGGGTAACGTGTGTGTTTACTATGGACTGTGTGGTGGTGACTGTGGGTAACGTGTGTGTGTGTGTTTACTATGGACTGTGTGGTGGTGACTGTGGGTAACGTGTGTGTTTACTATGGACTATGTAGTGGTGACTGTGGGTAACGTGTGTATGTGTTTACTATGGACTATGTGGTGGTGACTGTGGGTAACGTGTGTGTTTACTATGGACTATGTGGTGGTGACTGGGGGTAACGTGTGTGTTTACTATGGACTATGTGATGGTGACTGTGGGTAACGTGTGTGTGTGTGTTTACTATGGACTATGTGGTGGTGACTGTGGGTAACGTGTGTGTGTGTTTACTATGGACTGTGTGGTGGTGACTGGGTAACGTGTGTGTTTACTATGGACTATGTAGTGGTGACTGTGGGTAACGTGTGTATGTGTTTACTATGGACTATGTAGTGGTGACTGTGGGTAACGTGTGTGTTTACTATGGACTATGTGGTGGTGACTGGGGGTAACGTGTGTGTTTACTATGGACTGTGTGGTGGTGACTGTGGGTAACGTGTGTGTGTGTTTACTATGGACTATGTGGTGGTGACTGTGGGTAACGTGTGTGTTTACTATGGACTATGTGGTGGTGACTGTGGGTAACGTGTGTGTTTACTATGGACTGTGTGGTGGTGACTGTGGGTAACGTGTGTGTTTACTATGGACTATGTGGTGGTGACTGTGGGTAACGTGTGTGTGTGTTTACTATGGACTATGTGGTGGTGACTGTGGGTAATGTGTGTGTTTACTATGGACTATGTGGTGGTGACTGTGGGTAACGTGTGTGTGTGTTTACTATGGACTATGTGGTGGTGACTGTGGGTAATGTGTGTGTTTACTATGGACTATGTGGTGGTGACTGTGGGTAACGTGTGTGTTTACTATGGACTATGTGGTGGTGACTGTGGGTAACGTGTGTGTTTACTATGGACTATGTAGTGGTGACTGGGGGTAACGTGTGTGTTTACTATGGACTATGTAGTGGTGACTGTGGGTAACGTGTGTGTGTGTGTTTACTATGGACTGTGTGGTGGTGACTGTGGGTAACGTGTGTGTTTACTATGGACTATGTGGTGGTGACTGTGGGTAACGTGTGTGTTTACTATGGACTATGTGGTGGTGACTGTGGGTAACGTGTGTGTGTGTGTTTACTATGGACTATGTGGTGGTGACTGTGGGTAACGTGTGTGTGTGTGTGTGTTTACTATGGACTATGTGGTGGTGACTGTGGGTAACGTGTGTGTGTTTACTATGGACTATGTGGTGGTGACTGTGGGTAATGTGTGTGTTTACTATGGACTATGTGGTGGTGACTGTGGGTAACGTGTGTGTTTACTATGGACTGTGTGGTGGTGACTGTGGGTAACGTGTGTGTTTACTATGGACTATGTGGTGGTGACTGTGGGTAACGTGTGTGTGTGTGTTTACTATGGACTATGTGGTGGTGACTGTGGGTAACGTGTGTGTGTGTTTACTATGGACTGTGTGGTGGTGACTGTGGGTTACGTGTGTGTTTACTATGGACTATGTAGTGGTGACTGTGGGTAACGTGTGTGTGTGTTTACTATGGACTATGTGGTGGTGACTGTGGGTAACGTGTGTGTTTACTATGGACTATGTGGTGGTGACTGTGGGTAACGTGTGTATGTGTTTACTATGGACTGTGTGGTGGTGACTGTGGGTTACGTGTGTGTTTACTATGGACTGTGTGGTGGTGACTGTGGGTTACGTGTGTGTTTACTATGGACTATGTGGTGGTGACTGTGGGTAACGTGTGTATGTGTTTACTATGGACTGTGTGGTGGTGACTGTGGGTTACGTGTGTGTTTACTATGGACTATGTAGTGGTGACTGTGGGTAACGTGTGTGTGTGTTTACTATGGACTATGTGGTGGTGACTGTGGGTAACGTGTGTATGTGTTTACTATGGACTGTGTGGTGGTGACTGTGGGTTACGTGTGTGTTTACTATGGACTATGTGGTGGTGACTGTGGGTAACGTGTGTGTTTACTATGGACTATGTGGTGGTGACTGTGGGTAACGTGTGTGTGTGTTTACTATGGACTGTGTGGTGGTGACTGTGGGTTACGTGTGTGTTTACTATGGACTATGTGGTGGTGACTGTGGGTAACGTGTGTGTTTACTATGGACTGTGTGGTGGTGACTGTGGGTAACGTGTGTGTTTACTATGGACTGTGTGGTGGTGACTGTGGGTAACGTGTGTATGTGTTTACTATGGACTGTGTGGTGGTGACTGTGGGTTACGTGTGTGTTTACTATGGACTATGTGGTGGTGACTGTGGGTAACGTGTGTGTTTACTATGGACTGTGTGGTGGTGACTGTGGGTAACGTGTGTGTTTACTATGGACTGTGTGGTGGTGACTGTGGGTAACGTGTGTGTTTACTATGGACTGTGTGGTGGTGACTGTGGGTAACGTGTGTGTTTACTATGGACTATGTAGTGGTGACTGGGGGTAACGTGTGTGTTTACTATGGACTATGTGATGGTGACTGTGGGTAACGTGTGTGTTTACTATGGACTATGTGGTGGTGACTGTGGGTAACGTGTGTGTGTGTTTACTATGGACTATGTGATGGTGACTGTGGGTAACGTGTGTGTTTACTATGGACTATGTGGTGGTGACTGTGGGTAACGTGTGTGTGTGTTTACTATGGACTATGTGGTGGTGACTGTGGGTAACGTGTGTGTGTGTTTACTATGGACTATGTGGTGGTGACTGTGGGTAACGTGTGTGTTTACTATGGACTATGTGGTGGTGACTGGGGGTAACGTGTGTGTTTACTATGGACTAGTGGTGGTGACTGTGGGTAACGTGTGTGTGTGTGTTTACTATGGACTATGTGGTGGTGACTGTGGGTAACGTGTGTGTTTACTATGGACTATGTGGTGGTGACTGTGGGTAACGTGTGTGTGTGTGTTTACTATGGACTATGTGGTGGTGACTGTGGGTAACGTGTGTGTTTACTATGGACTATGTGGTGGTGACTGTGGGTAACGTGTGTGTGTTTACTATGGACTATGTGGTGGTGACTGTGGGTAACGTGTGTGTTTACTATGGACTATGTGGTGGTGACTGTGGGTAATGTGTGTGTGTGTTTACTATGGACTATGTGGTGGTGACTGTGGGTAACGTGTGTGTTTACTATGGACTATGTGGTGGTGACTGTGGGTAATGTGTGTGTGTGTTTACTATGGACTATGTGGTGGTGACTGTGGGTAACGTGTGTGTTTACTATGGACTATGTAGTGGTGACTGGGGGTAACGTGTGTGTTTACTATGGACTATGTAGTGGTGACTGTGGGTAACGTGTGTGTGTGTGTTTACTATGGACTGTGTGGTGGTGACTGTGGGTAACGTGTGTGTGTGTTTACTATGGACTATGTGGTGGTGACTGTGGGTAACGTGTGTGTTTACTATGGACTATGTAGTGGTGACTGTGGGTAACGTGTGTGTGTGTTTACTATGGACTATGTGGTGGTGACTGTGGGTAACGTGTGTGTTTACTATGGACTATGTGGTGACTGGGGGTAACGTGTGTGTGTGTTTACTATGGACTATGTGGTGGTGACTGGGGGTAACGTGTGTGTTTACTATGGACTATGTGGTGGTGACTGTGGGTAACGTGTGTGTGTGTTTACTATGGACTATGTGGTGGTGACTGTGGGTAACGTGTGTGTTTACTATGGACTATGTGGTGGTGACTGTGGGTAACGTGTGTGTGTGTTTACTATGGACTGTGTGGTGGTGACTGTGGGTAACGTGTGTGTTTGTTTACTATGGACTATGTGGTGGTGACTGTGGGTAACGTGTGTGTGTGTTTACTATGGACTATGTGGTGGTGACTGTGGGTAACGTGTGTGTTTACTATGGACTGTGTGGTGGTGACTGTGGGTAACGTGTGTGTGTGTGTTTACTATGGACTGTGTGGTGGTGACTGTGGGTAACGTGTGTGTGTGTTTACTATGGACTGTGTGGTGGTGACTGTGGGTAACGTGTGTGTGTGTTTACTATGGACTATGTGGTGGTGACTGTGGGTAACGTGTGTGTTTACTATGGACTATGTGGTGGTGACTGTGGGTAACGTGTGTGTGTGTTTACTATGGACTATGTGGTGGTGACTGTGGGTAACGTGTGTGTTTACTATGGACTGTGTGGTGGTGACTGTGGGTAACGTGTGTGTGTGTTTACTATGGACTATGTGGTGGTGACTGGGGGTAACGTGTGTGTGTGTTTACTATGGACTATCTGGTGGTGACTGGGGGTAACGTGTGTGTGTGTTTACTATGGACTATCTGGTGGTGACTGGGGGTAACGTGTGTGTGTGTTTACTATGGACTATGTGGTGGTGACTGTGGGTAACGTGTGTGTGTGTTTACTATGGACTGTGTGGTGGTGACTGTGGGTAATGTGTGTGTTTACTATGGACTAGGTGGTGGTGACTGTGGGTATGTGTGTGTTTACTATGGACTGTGTGGTGGTGACTGTGGGTAACGTGTGTGTTTACTATGGACTATGTAGTGGTGACTGTGGGTAACGTGTGTGTTTACTATGGACTATGTGGTGGTGACTGTGGGTAACGTGTGTGTTTACTATGGACTATGTGGTGGTGACTGGGTAACGTGTGTGTGTGTGTTTACTAAGTAGTAGTGTTCTGGTCTATAGTAGTGTTCTGGTCTATAGTAGTGTTCTGGTCTATAGTAGTGTTCTGGTCTATAGTAGTGGTCTGGTCTATAGTAGTGTTCTGGTCTATAGTAGTGGTCTGGTCTATAGTAGTGTTCTGGTCTATAGTAGTGTTCTGGTCTATAGTAGTGTTCTGGTCTATAGTAGTGGTCTGGTCTATAGTAGTGTTCTGGTCTATAGTAGTGTTCTGGTCTATAGTAGTGTTCTGGTCTATAGTAGTGGTCTGGTCTATAGTAGTGTTCTGGTCTATAGTAGTGGTCTGGTCTATAGTAGTGTTCTGGTCTATAGTAGTGGTCTGGTCTATAGTAGTGGTCTGGTCTATAGTAGTGGTCTGGTCTACAGTAGTGTTCTGGTCTATAGTAGTGTTCTGGTCTATAGTAGTGGTCTGGTCTATAGTAGTGGTCTGGTCTATAGTAGTGGTCTGGTCTATAGTAGTGTTCTGGTCTATAGTAGTGTTCTGGTCTATAGTAGTGGTCTGGTCTATAGTAGTGTTCTGGTCTATAGTAGTGGTCTGGTCTATAGTAGTGTTCTGGTCTATAGTAGTGGTCTGGTCTATAGTAGTGGTCTGGTCTATAGTAGTGGTCTGGTCTATAGTAGTGGTCTGGTCTATAGTAGTGTTCTGGTCTGGTCTATAGTAGTGTTCTGGTCTGGTCTATAGTAGTGTTCTGGTCTGGTCTATAGTAGTGTTCTGGTCTGGTCTATAGTAGTGTTCTGGTCTGGTCTATAGTAGTGTTCTGGTCTGGTCTATAGTAGTGGTCTGGTCTATAGTAGTGGTCTGGTCTATAGTAGTGGTCTGGTCTATAGTAGTGTTCTGGTCTGGTCTATAGTAGTGGTCTGGTCTATAGTAGTGGTCTGGTCTATAGTAGTGTTCTGGTCTGGTCTATAGTAGTGGTCTGGTCTATAGTAGTGTTCTGGTCTATAGTAGTGGTCTGGTCTATAGTAGTGGTCTGGTCTATAGTAGTGGTCTGGTCTATAGTAGTGGTCTGGTCTATAGTAGTGTTCTGGTCTGGTCTATAGTAGTGTTCTGGTCTGGTTTATAGTAGTGTTCTGGTCTGGTCTATAGTAGTGTTCTGGTCTGGTCTATAGTAGTGTTCTGGTCTGGTCTATAGTAGTGGTCTGGTCTATAGTAGTGGTCTGGTCTATAGTAGTGGTCTGGTCTATAGTAGTGGTCTGGTCTATAGTAGTGGTCTGGTCTATAGTAGTGGTCTGGTCTATGGTAGTGGTCTGGTCTATAGTAGTGGTCTGGTCTGGTCTATAGTAGTGGTCTGGTCTGGTCTATAGTAGTGGTCTGGTCTATAGTAGTGTTCTGGTCTGGTCTATAGTAGTGTTCTGGTCTATAGTAGTGGTCTGGTCTATAGTAGTGGTCTGGTCTATAGTAGTGGTCTGGTCTATAGTAGTGGTCTGGTCTATAGTAGTGGTCTGGTCTATAGTAGTGGTCTGGTCTATAGTAGTGGTCTGGTCTAAAGTAGGGAACTAAACAGGAAATAGGGTGCCATTTGAGATGCATTTAAAGACACAAAGCTGTTAGTCATTCTGTCCATAGCTGTTGAGAGATTAGTAACCTACGAACCTTCGTCTGTGAGTGACTCTGTAGATTCATTGACCAGGTTGGTCTTGCACAGAGAGTCAGTAGAATGGGACAGGTACCGTATACCCTTGATAGGCATGTCATCAAACACCTGGTGACTGGAGAGAGGAAACAGAGAGAGAGGACATAGAGAGAGAGGACATAGAGAGAGAGGACATAGAGAGAGAGGACATAGAGAGAGAGGACATAGAGAGAGAGGACATAGAGAGAGAGGACATAGAGAGAGAGGACATAGAGAGAGAGGACATAGAGAGAGAGAGAGAGGACAGAGAGAGAGAGAGAGGACAGAGAGAGAGAGAGAGGAAAGAGAGAGAGGACAGAGAGAGAGGACATAGAGAGAGAGGACATAGAGAGAGAGGACATAGAGAGAGAGGACATAGAGAGAGAGGACATAGAGAGAGAGGACATAGAGAGAGGACATAGAGAGAGAGAGAGAGGACAGAGAGAGAGAGGAGAGAGGACAGAGAGAGAGAGGAGAGAGGACAGAGAGAGAGAGAGAGGAGAGAGGACATAGAGAGAGAGGACATAGAGAGAGAGGACATAGAGAGAGAGGACATAGAGAGAGAGGACATAGAGAGAGAGGACATAGAGAGAGAGAGGACATAGAGAGAGAGGACATAGAGAGAGAGGACATAGAGAGAGGACATAGAGAGAGAGGACATAGAGAGAGAGGACATAGAGAGAGAGGACATAGAGAGAGAGGACATAGAGAGAGGACATAGAGAGAGAGGACAGAGAGAGAGAGAAGAAACAGAGAGAGAGAGGACATAGAGAGAGAGGACAGAGAAAGAGAGGAAACAGAGAGAGGACATAGAGAGAGGACAGAGAAAGAGAGGAAACAGAGAGAGGACATAGAGAGAGGACAGTAGGTTTTAATAGTCACAGTGGGTACAACGTCTCCAATGCACTTCTTTATAAATGTCAGCATATAGGTCAATGTTGTTCTCTGCGGCTGAGCTGAAAATATTCCAGTCCGAGTGATCAAAACAATCTTGAAGCGTGGCTTCCGATTGGTCAGACCAGCGTTGAATGGTTCTCGTCACTGGTACACCCTGTTTGAGTTTCTGCCTATAAGACGATAGGAGCAAAGATGGCGTCGTGGTCGGTTTTGCCGAAGGGAGGGCAGGGGGAGGGCTTTGTAAGCATCGCGGAAGTTTTGCCCTTGCATGTAGCATAATCAATATTTTGGAAGAATTTAGGTAGACTTGTTCTCAAATTTGCTTTGTTAAAATCCCCAGCTACAATAAATGCAGCCTCAGGATATATGGTTTCCAGTTTACATAGTTCCGTGATGTCCACCTTGCTGTCTGCTTGAGGGGGGATCTACACAGCTGTTCCGTGATGTCCGCCTTGC